>NC_141029.1:8567500-8771250 GCF_052040795.2 Danio rerio | reverse complement strand
ACAACGACAAAAACCTCTTCATTTACACACCCTAAAGGGGTTCCACACCCCTTTGTATTTTTTTTTCACAAATGAAAATATTTTTAAAAAAATTAAACCAGTAGCCATTGATATCCAGTTGAAACTTAAAGTCCTATAGAAGTCAATGGCTTCTGGATTTTCAAATTTTCAAAATATCTTCTTTTGTGTTTAGCAAAAGAAACAAATTTTTGGGGACAATCTCCTAAAATTATCTTATTTTATGTTCAATAGGACAACCACATACATACATACTAAAACACACACACACACACACACACACACACACACACACACACACACACACACACACACACACACACACACACACACACACACACACACACACACACACACACACACACACACACAGTGTAACCCCCAGTTTATTTTTCCCCCCAATTTCTGTTTAACAGAGAGAAGAATTTTCTAACACATTTCTAATCATAATAGTGTTAATAACTCATTTCTAATAACTGATTTATTTTATCTTTGCTATGATGACAGTAAATAATATTAGACTAGATATTTTTTAAGACACTTCTATACAGCTTAAAGTGACATTTACAGGATTAACTAGGTTAATTAGGTTAACTATATGCAGGTTAGGGTAATTAGACAAGTCATTGTATAATGATGGCTAATAATTTTATTTAAAAATATATAGTAGATGTCAGAATTATTTTTATTATTTTTTAAATATTTACCAGCGTTGTTTAACAAAGCAAGGGAATTTTTACTGTATGTCTGATAATGTTTTCTTTTTCTTCTGGAGAAAGTCTTATTTGTTTTATTTTGGCTAGAATAAAAGACATTTCTATTAAAAAAAACATTTTAAGGACAAAATTATTAGCTTCTTTAAGCTATATATATATCTTTTTTTTTTTCGATATTCTACAGTTCGTCGTTATACATCATTATAATCATCGTTATACAATAGCTTGCCTAATTACCCTAACCTGTTAACGTAATTACCTAGTTAAGCCTTTATATGTAACTTTAAGCTGTATAGAAGTGTCTTGAAGAATATCTAGTCTAATATTTTTTACTCTCATCATGACAAAGATAAAATAAATCAGTTAAATGAGGTATTAAAACTATTATGATAACAAATGTGCTGAAAAAATATTTTCTCTGTTAACCAGAAATTGGGGAAGAAATGAACAGGCGGCAAATAATTTAGGGGGGCTAATAATTCTGACTTCAACTGTGTGTGTGTGTGTGTGTGTGTGTGTGTGTGTGTGTGTGTGTGTGTGTGTGTGTGTGTGTGTGTGTATAAGAACATTTTCAACACATTTCTAAACATAATAGTTGTAATATCTATTTTCTAATAACTGATTTATTTTATAACTGATTTATTTTGTCATGATGACAGCACATAATATTCTAATAGATATTTTTCAAGACATAACTCTTTTTTAATAACTGATTTATTTTATCTTTGCCGTGATGACAGTTAATAATATTTATTAACTAATATATGGCTAACACATGGCTAATATATTAAAAAGCAAACTCATGTGCATGTGTATGTGTATGCATTATGACATTGATACTGATAAAGGCATGTTTTGCCAAAGCTTATAGGTGCACATGAGTATTTTCCTGAAGGTACAAAAGTTATATTTAATTTAGCTAGAGTGATATTTTGATTATATCTGTGTTTCCTAAAGTGTACTCTATCCAACACTACTTTTATGTCATCTAAGAATTTTTACATTTTATGTTCAACATAAAGTGATAGAAGACTTGATGCAAACATCTTTCAATCAGTTTAACTTTTAAGCTTTTATCATTGCCTTTATGTACCATGTATTTAAAACTGTGTGACGTGTTTAACTACCAAAAGTTATATATATATATATATATATATATATATATATATATATATATATATATATATATATATATATATATATAAGACCATCATGGACCAGCCAGGCATTTGTTAAATGCGTTGTTAAAGTCAGAACATGAGACTGGGATGATGGTTGCCGGTTTTTTGTACATACAACATTATGTAGCTTTAATTAATCTAACAGTATTATACAGTTAAAACATACTTACAAAGCTCAGATGTTCTGTGTTCTGCTGAAAAAAAGAAAAACATCACTGAATGCACTAGATATTACATGTCTGCAAATTAAAAATATATTTATTTAATTTTAATATAATTAATATTTATGACAAGTCAGAGATGCAGGATGACTGCGAAAATAGGCAATTAACAATTAAACACAGTTCTTAAACAAATCTTTTGTGTTATATGTTAATATGTAAAATAACATCTGAAATTGCATAAAGATATTAGCAAAGAATGTGAAACACAATGCCAGTGATAAGACCTTCCAATCCAGTAACAAACAAGAAGCCATGAGTAGACTTTACATTTTTATTCTTAAAGATGTTTAATTTCACCTATGACTTTTTTCTTGTATGCTGATTTTTAGCGGGCCAACAGCATCATCGACATTTACAGTGCCCTCCATAATTATTAACAATCCTGGTTAAGATGTGAAAACTAATATTTGCATCTTTTGTGAAGTTGTTTTGGAGTAATTATGAAAAGTGCTATACAAATAAAATTTTATTGGATTATCATTATTAGGAAGTGTTTATTTAGTTATTTCCTAGGGACACTTTTGGTCTTGGAGTAAATTACCATTTTTCCGTTAGGCGGCGGTATAAACTAGCAGTGTGTCGTTCGCCAAAAACGTGCTAAAGAAAAAATTCCCGCCGAGATTCTCGCATGCTTCGGGGATTCGCAGTATCGTAGTTGCATTTGTTGTGGGCATTGTTAATGTTTTCAAACACCTAAAGGCTGACTAGGTAAGTATTTTATTGTCATTACTATATTCTAATGTGTTACAAATCAAGAAAATATGGACATCATATGAAGTCTGTGTAGGCTAACGTTGGCGAAAATATTTTACTTCATTCTTGCATAGGAATTAGCAATGTCAGTTTCTACATGTCCATGCGCTGGGTATTAGGGTTAAAAGCGAGTGATAAAACGTAAGGAAACGTTAACGTTAGTAAATAAATTTAGCGTTGCGTTGTAGTTTGTCAGATGATGAAGTAACGTTAGGTGGGACACTGAACTGTGGCTTCCGTGAGGCGTCGGTCATGCGCTTGCCATTATAGATTAAAAGAGAAATAAATCATAAGGTGATAAATAAATATTGCATTGTTTGGTGTGTAAATGGTGACAAATAATCAGCCTGACGCAAATTGCGCTCGCATTAGCGGACAGGTGAAAGTTTTATTTAGGGACATTCTATAAAAGTGGGAAAAAATGCTTTACATGGCTTCATGTAACGTTAACTATACATAAACTTAGAAAACCCACATTTGTCAAACTTTCTGCGTTTTCTCTCATCAAATAGTTCTCTGATTTGTGAAAACCTTCTTTTTACACGTGATCACATAATTCATTTCCGCTAAACGGTTTTCAACTTAAAATTAACTTGATAACGTCGACTGAAGCGTCAAATATAGGCCAGACTTTAGTGCATATTATATAAATGATATTTACATGAAGGAGATGGTTTAAGCTTTGGTAACCTGATGGTAACCTGCACACCCCACGGTTCAGTGTCACTGACTATGTCGCGATGCGTCACTTATGTCACATAATGTTCTTCGTGTGTTCAAGCTACATTAAACTTCGACAGGTGTCATAACTGCATGACATTGTAAAACACTTACTGGGTTAATGCATTAATTAAACAGTTAAGGATATTTTCGGTTTTTAATTTAAATAAATGTTTTCTGCATATGCAAAAGTGATCCCAGGCTAGGTTCTACGCAGAGATACATTACATTTAGAGACAGACTATTAAAAATATACAAAGATGTGTTAACTTAAAATGTTATAAAAATGTGAAAAACACATAGTCCAACTTTGCTGCTACTAAGCCTGTCGGATAAATACTGGATGAATCAACAAATTCACTTGACAACTAATTATTTAAAAATGATACCAAGCAACTAAACAGTGTCTCACCACAAACCTTTCAATGTCCTTCCCGGGTTTTGCCTACTTATCTTGATTTAAAAAACGATTTCAATTCATAATCAGTTCAATTTATAATTTATAATAATGATAAACGTTTTAAAAATTATAAAAATATATAAGATTATAATTTTAATTTGATGATAATAATAATTAAAGGTCCCGGGTCAAAACGGGTCTAAATTGTCTAAACCTAAATATTGAGACGTGTAAATATTGTCAGTTAAAACTTACATTTCCAAAGATATTTTTCGGCCCTTAAAAGAGCCTTTGGGGTAGCTGATGTTAACAAAATAAGGGAAAAAAACAAGACAAAATTAGGTTTTATTGCAAATGTCTAAATTTAAAGTATTTGTAGTTTTAAATGTTTTTTTTTTAATTGATTAAAGTGTATAAAATCAATGGTACTTACAAGAAGCAGGGGCAGTCGGCACTGAAAAGAAAACAGATTACACAGTTAATAAAGACTGAAAACATAGCCTAAAATTGCACTTATAAGATAAGCAAAACGCAGAGTGCACTCTATCCGACTGAGACCTTACAGCTTATTATATTAATTTAAAAGTGTAACGTTAGCGTTTCTTGGTCTCATAGCCTGGCTGTAATGAATGAATGAGCTGGCGCTCTTTTTACACACACAGACGCACAGGCACTGTACATACACGCACATTGATTCAGTCAAACCAAATGTGGGACAACCTGCTGTTTGTTTGTAGTATTGTTTTGCTTTTTTAATCTAACAAATAATATGACGGACTCTAAATTAAAGTCTCAGTCGGATTTGTGTTACCACTAACGTTAGTTACCGTAAAATGCTTCATACTTGCTAAACGGCTTTTACCGTTTAAACCGTTAGCGGCGTAAGATAGCCTACATATAGCGATTGTAGAGAAAACACGGAAAAAATACGAGAATACTGTTTTTGAATAGTAAATGTAGTACATTTACTAGAAGCGACATTTTTCTGACATTGTATATAACGTTATTGTTATTAACACGAAAACAAGCGCCAAATACCCCTCATCTTTATTAATGAATAACGTACTCGATATAATAACCATTATTCTTGATATTTAAAACACCATTTTATTCGTAGGTACTTGTATGAACAAGTTATAACCAATTTATAATAAAATATAACGATAAAGTTAAAAAAGACGTTTACCTCAGGAAAACTGGCAGTTATGTTCGTTAGGAATGTCCACTTAAATGACCCAGGCTGTGTCCGCGATGGGCACAGACCTCAACTTATATAATGCCCACCGCCTGGTTTCGCGGGCTAGTCACGGAGTAAAAAGTGACAAATTAAAAGGTTTATTAATGAATAATTGAAGATTAAAATGTGTTATTGTTTGTGTTATAATCGTCATTAGATATGAATAAAAAGTGCTGTGTAGGGTTATTAAATTATTATTGATTTTATTATTTAATCGCATTTTTGTATTTGTCTAAATTATTCATATATAGGCCTATTCACTCAATTCCTATATTCAATTCCTAATAAATAATTAAAACAATGATGTTTAAAAAAATAATAACTGTATTATAATTGTTAAGTAATTAATAAATTAATGTGAATATTACAGTTAAAATAATATACATGTATATTAATTATATTTATATATTCAATTATGTTCTTTGATTTAATGGTGCCTATATCTTTTAAAATGCTCTCAAGTTAATATTTTCCCCATAGAGTGAATTTTAGAAACTCAAAGGTCAAACAAATCTTTTAAAACTTTTCTTTTAAAAACTAGCCAACTCTAAAATGTTGTAATTATTATAAAAAATATATATTTTCATTGCCAATACCTATTTTTACCAAGTAGCATAGGCCCTGTATTTATTCATCTTATGTAATTTTATTTAAATTTGCTTAAGTCTTTTCTTTTAGGCCTCACATAAATTACATCTAAACATTTTATGCTAGTATTAATAAATGTGTATCCAGGAAACGTCTTTATATTTTAAGAGATCATACATTGGGAAAGGAAAGAACAGATTATGATGGATTAATTAATGATGATTGACCTTCGAAAATGTGTGATTTCATGTAAATATGTTCTTTTTGTTTTTTAAATGTATAATACTGATGGTGATGATGATGATAACTGGCATTTTTATTATTAATATGTAATATCTTACCTGTTTCATCATTTTGTTTTGTAGTTTGAGGTACATCCGTTATCTTCAACCAGAATGAAGGCAGTGTTTCATCTTTGTGGCCCTCGCATATGAGCTTATGTAGAATTTGAATTTTCCATAAGCTGTTTGTCTGTCTACTTGGATTCACTCAGGGTTTCAAGATGGCTCTCAAAAAGGAGTGTACTACAAGGTGCAGGCGAAAATCATCGCTTATGCTGTTAGATAGTAGGTAGGTAGGGTTATTTGTCTAGTTTGTATATTTGTTTAGTTGTTATTGATTTGCAGAATTATTTAGCAGGCATCACACCAAACAACATGCCAAAGACAACATGTTCACATTCAACAGTATATAAAATAAATAAATAGAATAAAACACAATAAGCAGTCCAGCTGACTAGTCTGTTTTTGACACCACAGGGAGACAGTATCTCTGCTCAGATGGCAAATAGTCAGATGAGGAACTAAATGGGTGCATTGAATCAGCCACAATACTGATTGCCTTTATGACCACTCCATCTTTGTAAATGTATTCCAGTTTACTAGAAGTGGTGACTATTTTCCTTAAACACTTTTCTTGACTCTCAGTAGCATTGCCATACCAGCAAATACTGCAAACAAGTCAATATACTTTTAATAAAAGCAGAGTAAAATATCTTAAGCATTTTATTGCTGATTCAAAAGGACATCAAAAAACAATGTCTCTGCTTAGCTTGAGTGTTAATACACTTAACCCACGAGTCCTATCTCTAAAACCAGGTCAAAAAACTTTTCTGTATGCTCTCCATTAATGAATGTAGGTGCAATATATTATATTATATTATATTATATTTTATTTTTTTCTCAAGTCTATACACATTTCTTTATGTTTTTTTATTCAACACGTTTAGAATCATTACATCACTTTATGAAAAAAATCCAAGAATGGCCATGTTTCTCTTTTCTGCCATAAAAGAGGCTCATAAAGACTGAATCATCAGCATATTTATTGCCTGTTCCATACGTTTAATAAGATGCTTGTTTTATATTTGGCTTTTTTTTTTTTTTACCAAAATCTTAAATTCTGCCTTCATTTACTCATCCTTAAATGGTTACAAACCTGTTTAAGTTTGTTTTTGTTCCAAACAAATAAATTTATTTAGAAAAATGTTAAAAACCTTTACCCATTGACTTCCATAAATGATAAGTGGTTACTGTTATTTTTTTTGTCCAACAGATTAACGAAACCCTTGAAGGTTTCTTGAGGGCCGCTGTGGTGCTGAGTTTAGCTCTAACTTGCTTCAACACACCTGCCCTGGGGTTTCTAGTATATCTAGTAAGAACTTGATTAGCTGCTTCAGGTGTGTTTGATTAGGGTGACCCGAGTTTGGACACCCCTGCATTAGAGGGAGAGTAAATAGTGAGTAAATTTCACTTTTTGGTGAACAATCACTTTTTAAATCTATAAAATTAAAGTATATGTGCAGCTTTTACAATGTTAGTGAAGATATTTTTCTTGTTTTCCAGGATGGCCTGATGCCTGTAGTCAGTTGGATGATTATATACACTAGATGCCTTGATTCTGCATGAATGGGGGATTAACCACTAGGTAGGTCTGTCAACCATATGTTCATAATAACAGAATGAGCTTATTACATTTACATAATGAAAATTGAAAAACACAACAAACAGTTTTGTTTATTATATGTAATACAATGGGCCCTATCATACACTCAGCCCAATAAGGCTCAAGACGCGTTTCTATTTTTAGACCAGTGCAACACTAGTTTTGCCGTTTCCACCATGTTGTTTAAATAGTAAATCCATTTGCATGTGTATATTTGTTTTTTTTTTTAAACAAGCTTAGATTTGTCCACTTGTCAGGTTTTGGACCATATGGGGCATAGCATACGTGTTTGGAAATAACTCAGTTGTTTGAGCACACTTCCTTATAATTGTTCACTTATTCGTTTGCTGGAAATTAGAATTGAATTTAGAAATAGATTTTGAATTTAGAAATAGATTTAGAAATAGATAGAGAACAAATCTTTGCAATCAAACTAAATTAGTTCGGTATAGGCTAATTGATTTGTGTGTACAACATGTTTTCTTATCTACAAAAGATAGTGAAAGTAAAAAATGAGGAGGCTCATTCTCTCATTTTCACACTGCAGATATTTAACTGTTTTCTTGGTAATGAAGCGTTTAGTTTTTCACCTTTAAAGTCCGCCATGTAAATAGCTAATGCGCCAAGGCGCGACACAACAGTCTCTTAAAGTGAATAGGAGATGAAACTCTGATTGGTTTATTCTTAAAACACACCTATAACTCATTAAGAGAATAAGCTCAACCCTGTTAGATCATGCGCTATGAGGCAGAGTGGATTTTTTCGTCCTTAAAATAGCAAAAGTGGATTCAGACACGCCCTTAATGCTTTTGTGCCCTGTGCTTTGAACTTTACGCCTAGATCGTTAAAATAGAGCCCAATGTGTTTGTGTTTAAAGTTCAAACATATACCGTTGCTCGTCTCTGCCCCTTATTTCTAAAAAGAGCTGCAGCACATTGATGCTCAAACTGGGGTCTGTTTCAGAAAGGTGGTTCAACCAACTCTGAGTTTAATCTTGAACTCAGAAGGGAAACGTATTTGGGGTTTCAGATCAACTGAATAGTGTTAGTTTATCACAGTCTTGTGTAGTTTTATGTGAAATGTAAGGACGGGCAAATGCCTTTCTCTGTTGTAAGGACTTAAAAAAATGATTTTTAAAAAACAAATGATTAATTGGCATAATGCTTTTCAAATGTTTTTACCATAGAGATGTCTGTTATTGTTTTCTTATTCCGGCCATTCTGACCGAATCACATTTCAGACTTTTTTTGTCTAACAGCAACTGACTCTCCTCCTGTCAGTCACTCTTCTAAATACAATTTGAATTTTGACGAGGGAATGCAGGTATTGTGCATTCAATCATTTCTGCAAATGTTGCAAGTAAACAACAAGGCTCTTAAAACACTGCTTCAAAAATTTTAGTGTTGTCATATTTCAAATACAGAAGTCATTTGTTTTTTTTTTATTTCATTACTGACAGTGTACTTATTTGTAAAATCATTTTAGTTTAAAATCAAGTGTAAAACAATTTTCATGTGCTGTAAAGCTATATATTCAACAAATTTGCCATATTGCAAAGCAGTGAGCAAATAAGTAAAATAGTGTAAAATGTGTAAATAAAAGACAATTTCAATCTTTTCTTCATATACTTTAATTAAACATTTCAAAGTAGAAAATATTGTTTAATAAAATGGACATCAAATATATCTATGGCCTTATAGTTCTGCCAGTGGTATTGAAAAATTAATTATGGTGAAGGAAAAAGCAACCACACTTCCTTTGATAGTGCAAATTCCCATATATATAGCCTTGTGATTAAACACTTGAACCATTCTATCAAGTTTACACTTGAAAAGGGCCTTAATGAAAATCAGTTTTTTTATTAAACTAACTAATTGCTTATTTTAAGTATTTTTTTTAAAAAAAGAGTACTTTTTTACTTTTACTTGTACACTTAATATTAGTATTAGTTACTAGTAGTATTACTTTACCAATGTAGTAGTATTTTTACTTGGGTACAAATTTTCAGTTCTCTTTCCATCTTTGAGAGAACATAAACAAATACATTACTTTATTTTTTATTTTACAAGCACATTTATTGTAGGTTTATTATATTTTTATTTATGAATATATTATTAATTACTACATTACTAATGTATTTTATTTGAATAAATTGGAGAGTTCTTATTGAATTTAAAGTGCATTGCTGAGAATACATTTCAGGTGTTCAGTACGCTGCATGTCAGTCTTGAATAAAAAAAATAAGTACTGGAAAAAGTGTTTAAAAATCCTTGTTTTTTTTTAAATCTGGGTTTATACAGTTCTGCCTATATATACCCTGAATGGGGCACCAATATTACGATTCATTTTGAAAAAAGCAACCCAACAAAAAGACACCTGCAATTGAGACAATAAACGTTTAATACTTATCACTTTTATAATATAGCAGGAGAAAGCAGAATGGTATGTTAATGAACTAATAGGCTATTTATTTTTATAGTATGCCATGGGAAAAACGTTTATTTGGAAAATATTAGCCAACAGAATAAGAAAATGGCAATGGCTATTTACATTAAGTGCAAATAGCATATTTTCTTACCATGATCTATTAACAGTAAATGCCAATAGATCTAAATACAATGAATCTAGTTTAATTACTTGTTAGTTCATGTTTGTTTTTACATAAGCTAAATGTGACTAACATAAACTTGTTTTCTTTGTCAGGATGATTTTACTTGGGGCACATTATCCTTAACTCATTTCTAATTATTCTGGAACTCCTGTGTTTAAATGTAATGGTTGATCTAATACGTGTTTACACTGAAAAGCAGTAGAAATGTGTTCCGTTTCCATCAAAATAAACAGTTTAAACAGGAGTTCAAGAGTAGTTGAAAATTGTATTACATTAGCAAACAATGAACTAACAACTAACTAAGGTAGTGATATTCACATATGAACTCATGTGACTCGTATGTTGTTTTTAAAGCTAGTTCATAAACAGCACATGCCTTAAAGAGCATATTGTAGGTTAGACACCCCAGTGAGTCAATGTGCATGAGAGTAAAGTAGGAACTACATTTTCTTTAAAATACACGTTAAAGTTTATTTTTAAGCCATCTGTAGTCGTTTTAGTCACATAAATGTTCTTCCGCATGTGAAAAATCACCAGATTGTAAGTGACGTTGAACTAGGAAGATCGCACATATAAACAGTATGAAGACAACTGATCGCGGTGCACGTTTGGATGCCAAGATAAGATATTCTGAGACATTCACACAAACGATGCATCACAGCCATACAATTATGAGCCTGTGGACAGACCAACAGACATAACAGCAGTTAGAGAAGAGTAATTGTGTTGTAATGTGAGGAGAACAGAGCAGTGTGAGACCAATGTTACCTTACAGACAGATATGTTAGATAACGAAATCGTATCAGGCAGTAGCAAAGGTAGTATTGATCATCTAAATATTTATATTTACCAGTAACAGAAACTAAGCATTTAACAGAGTTATGCCACATTGTCACTATTTTTAATTGTAGATAAGTGAATAAGTGACTAATAACATAGTACATCTGTAATAATGCAGAAACATGTGAACAAGGTTCTTGAAAATCTTTTCTCTTAGAGCTTTTGTAATGAAATAAAAAAGCACCAAAATATTAAAACTATTAAAATAAGTTTTAAAATGTTTTTTTATTTGTATTTTTTTTTTTAACATTTCAAATAACATTTCATTAACAGATCTGGGGTGCAACGACAAACAAGGAAAAAACAAACAATGACATAACTTGCAGCTGCACAATCATAGTACGATGCATTGTTTGGGAAAAAATGATGTAGTCACGAGTGTTTTCCCAAAACCCGCAGTTTCTCAGTCACAGATCCATCGTCTAAACCATGTCAGTTATAGCGTAAAACGTCCATTATGACGCTCTAAACAGGCATAATCAACTTCTTCAGAGAAGAACCCCATAATTTCTTTGTGCAAATTATATTGTTTTACACAAAACCTGTTAAAAATTCAATTTTAGTTATGGTAAAAACATCCACTCGCTTTCCATATTAATTGAAATGTATGTAAATGGAACATATAGGATTATTAGGAAATTTGAAAAAATCCTACATTAATATTAATAATAATAATGATGATGATGATTATTTAGGATATTGCTTATAAATTAAAATTTTTTGGAAAAGTCTACTTTTATAATTTGACATGCAAACCACTGCAGAAATGTTCTGACCCACAGGCACATGTGTTATACAGTACAGATACTTAATAAATAACCCACTATAAATGAAAATAATTAACGTATGCTATGTGTTTTCTGTTTTTTTTTTTGGTTTCACAAGCTTTGGAGACGTAACGTAAATTCAGCTTTTTAAATAATAGGTCCCCTATAGCTTCCGTCATGAGGCATAACTGTAAAATGCACTGTGAAGGGAGCACAATTATAAACATGAAGATCGGTAAAACTGAACTGTACGAATACTTTGAAAGCAAATTACACCTAAGAGAGATGACCTTAATGCATTTTTAAAAATCATTCCAAGTTTAAATGTTAGAATGTTCTAAATGAAAATTAATAGGGCATAGGGGGAATAAGTGGGAATAGAGCACAGTTAGGAACTTTGTTTTTGACTACAGCTCTAGAGGTATAGTTGCAAGCATACAAGTTTGCGACCCTGTTTGAATGTTCCTTGGAATGATGGATTTTATATATGCATACATACATACATACATACATACATACTGTACATACATATACAGTTGAAGTCAGAATTATTAGCCCCCTGAATTATTTGCCACCCTGTTTAATTTTTTCCTCCATTTCTGTTTACTTATCCCTAACTGATTTATATTATCTTTGCCATGATGACAGTAAATAGTAAAAATTTGACTATATATTTTTCAAGATACTAGTATTCTGCTTAAAGTGACATTGAGGGTAATTAGGCAAATTATTGTATAATGATGGATTGTTTTGTAGACAATCAAAAATATTACTTAATAAAAATATTATTATTAAATAATGTTGACCTTGAAATGGTTAAAAAAAATTAACTGTTTTTATTCTAGCTAAAATTAAACAAAAGACTTTTTCCTGAAGAAAGAATATTATAGAAAATACTTTGGAAAAATATACAGTATTGTTAAACATGATTTGGGAATATATACAGTTGCAATGTCAAAATGAATGTATCAAAGACATTGTACTATATATAATATTTGAGACTCTTAAGTTATACATTTTTGTCCTTACTTTTATTCTACAGTTATAACTAATAAATAATAAAAAAACTCATCTTTTGTCTGAAAAAATATATAAATGGAATCTATGTTAATTTGTGTACTTATGCTTTCCTGTTTCTGTCCTAGAAGGTCCATTCAAAGGATTCTAGAAATTGTACCAATTCCAGTCTGGATCCAGCCTACCTGGTGAACACCACAGAAGACATCAAAGCTAATGAGTTTAGATAACTAGAACTGGACAAACAGAGTTGGCAAAAATCAAAGCAAACACCACTACATTACTATATTATTATTAAAACAATAAAAATATAAAAGAGATAGATGGACTTGGTGAGATTTACCTGTTTTGTGATGATTTTGTTTAGCTGTAGATTTAAATATCCATTGAGGAAAAATATTTGCACCATTAAGAACTGATCATATTGATCTCTGTTGCTATCTTATGGCGGAACAATGTAACGCCAAACTGCCAAAGAATTTCCATTAAATATTACTACAATTTATAATCAAATGTCATTTGTTGAACAACAACATGTAACAAACAAGAATATAAAGATGCCAAATAAATAAGTCAAATTGTTAATGGATGGCAACATTTTGTCTGTTTAACTGAGCACAATGCTTTTTATGCATCTGACTCCGCAACAGGAGAGTCATAACACTTATTAAAACATGCTTAAATCTATTAAACTGTTTTGTTGAATTATGTTTGTGTGTGTGTGAGAGAGAGAGAAGGTGTTTATTGGGTTATTCTATAAAATGTTTTTTTTTTTTTTTGACTATGTCTGTTAATGTGTCTAATTGAATGTTGAAATATATCGTCTTTCGCATGCTGTGTATGTGTCTAAGGTGTGACAAAAGTAGCCTAAACGCTATTTCTCGAAGAAATACTGAAATGAATTCTTTATTTACCCAAACCATAAAGTATTACATTTTCATGTAATTTCATGTAATGTTGACAAACATTTAAATTAATGTCATGATGTGGGAACATGTTGCAATTATCCATATTTTGGCACGATAAAAATTGCTGCTAAAGCAATTATATTTTTCAACAGAAAGCTATAAATAAACAATAAAAATTTTAATGTACACCTTTTAAATGTATAATACAAGCCGTTTTAAATATGGCAAATTTGATTTACCAAACAAATAAACTTAAAGTGTTAATTGTTTTCTAATAAAAATTGTCACGTTTTAGACACGCAGGATAAAAATAAGCTCTTTAAATAATTTCTGGTTCGAGAAATAGCCTAATATGAAAGAAAAAGATGTCACCGAAAAAAATTGTAACCGTTCACACATAAAATTAATTGGTTGTAATTTAATTTAGCTTATACTAGTTTTTAGTTACAAATGCTGGCCTATATCTGATAAAATGTATACTAAAAAAATGTTTCTACAAAGTTGTTACAAACAATTTATATGGGTTGAATTAAAACAAATTAAATGTAGCCTATTTTCAACTTAAATAGTTTAAATTCAGCCTAAATTATTTAGAACTACTTAAAAATCTAATTAATCATCTTGCATGTTTTATATGTTCGCTGATAAATATGTGCCGGTATTAATGAGTAGAAATCTATTCAGTTTGTGTGTGCAGTTATTTTTGTAATAATATAGTGATTGTCGTGGTAAAACAGATTACTGGTGAACATCTATTTATTAGGCCTAAACCATATGGTTATATAGGGGAAGAGATCACATTAACTGAATAAAATGAATTTCAAATATCCAGTTTAGCCTACACCACTGATGTACTTATGAAATATCAAAATGCATTTTTATTGCAAAATAAATGTAAACAGTCCTACTGCCATATATCACGGGATTAAGAAACTTGAATAATATTCCGAAGGAAAACAAGATAATTAAAGTAAAACAAAATAAAAGTGAAATTAAATTCTTGACATACTAGCCTGTGCAAATAACTAACTTGCATATTTGTCTTCCCAAAACAGCTTAAAATACATAGTATAAGGCAAGATTAAGGGCACTCGCTGTTGTATTTCTCTACTTACACTGATGCAAACGGCATTTTACCGACCAAATAATGAATATTGATTCATATTGAAATATTGAAATAATGAACGTTGATTCAATGTCGAAATTTCGACGTTGAATCAATATCTTTTTTTCAACGTAAAATCCTTCCGATGTACCGACCAAATAATGAACGTTGGTTCAATGTTGAAATTTGATCGCCGACTGATACTGACTATTATAACCAATATTCGACGTTGAATCAACATCGGTTTGCTATCTGGGCAGTGTGACCGCAGCTTTAGAGCTTGATTAGTTTGTTCAGGTGTGTTTGATTAGGGTTGGAGCTAAACTCTCCAGGACACCGGCCCGAGATTTGGCAGATCCTGGATCTGTTCATCTTGATAACTGATCTCTGGCTAATTTGGCTCTTCAAACAAGTTCGCAAATCAGATTAAAATGTCTGGATGAACTGATCTGAGAACGCTGCGTGTGTTGTAAAGGACAAATCTATCGAGTCCCAAAATCATGATCAGCAATGCAACGATTGGCTGACAGCCCAGCTGCGTAATGACATCATTTAATTGATATTCAATTATCCATGTGAGCAAAATGACATTTATTTTTTTTTTTTACTTTGTTTATATAGTTAAAAATATATATTTACCAACTTGTCAAGTGTATATGACTACTGTAAGAAACATTAGCATTTGGTATATACTTTCAGTATTATCTTTGCTTGAAATTACCCAATCCTGTTTAAATTAAATCAATCTGCTCCCGACCAGGTTTGAGCTACCAGAACTGTTGCTATGACAACAACTCTTAGATGAGTATTGAAAAACTAAACAATCTTGGATAGTGTCAAATCATCAATATCCAAATCCAGCTAATTGAGTAATCCACCAATGAAGAACAAACCCCAGCTCCAGTGTGACTGCAGCATTACAGCAAAAACATTGTATTTTTAAAATGATTTATCTTTGTTTTTACAGTAATTCATACATGTCTTGTAAAATATTTAGTAATGCAATTTTAAATTACAGCAACAGTGCAAAACTTTCCTACAGTAAATTAAAGTTCATACAGTTAAATACTGTTACTTAAAAACATTGTTGGTTTGTCACTTCCACCCTAACAGATTAACTGCTTTTCCATGTCCCGTCATACTTCAGTTTCTCACCAAATCTTGATAAATCAAATGCTCTCTAGTATCTGACAGCCCTCACAGCTTTAAAGATGCTTGTTTGCCTTTCATTTGATGTGCTTGAACTCAAGTATTCTTACTAGCAGAGCTGTGATAAAACCAAACTACTGGCTGTTATAATTATATAATAATTAAACTATTTAATCCATTAACCAGAAATCCTTTCCAAGTTCAGAAAGAGTAGGAAATTTAGTCAACAAAAGCCTCATTTCTTTTAAGAATGTATTGAATGTAGAACACAAGGTCCATGACAATGTGTATGAAAAGAGAATGTACACCACAGTGCTAATGTTGTAGAAATTATAGTGGAATACTGTATTTGATTGACAGCCAATGATGAAATGTAGGAAATTGGTCCAAATCCATAAGATCAGCCATCATTCTGCAAGAGGATTAAAAGCAAATAACATGTAGACAGATCAACAGCAAATAAAAGACTGAAATGAAAGTGCCACTTGACAGTCCTTTAAAATAACTTACATGAACAGTAGTAAGAGATCCTTAGATACTTGCGTGTACCAGAACACGGATCAGAGAAAACATCATTGGAGGCGGATACAGAACACTGACGGGTCCCTTCACATCTACAAACAAGATTAAAACAATGTCAAAGATGTGATTTTAGTATGTGAACACTTCTAAACTGACCCATTAGTGAACACAGTTAATGCGGAGGCCATGTCCTAATTCATATTAATCAAAATAACATACTCAACCCTTGAAAGGGTTGAAAAGACAAATTTACCCACATTTGTCAAGTGGCAGGACTTAAGGTCAAACCCTGGGCATCACTCAAATTAATGAAAAGCGCACCTCAAGTGTTACTTCAACATTACTTTCAGAATCTGAAAAGGTCCCTTGTTAATAAAAACCACAAGTGAAACCGAAATAAAACTAAATTCATTTGCTTAATACCGTTTTGTCACAAGAGCCAATGATTTGGGCGAATAGCAGTCTGTGTTTAGATGTCGCCTGAATGGACGTCTTTGCAAGCAGGTTCTGTCATCTGTACGTCCATAGTTTGCAGCAATTATCTTAATCCTACCATAATCTACAGAGGGAAAAAAATAAGTGCATTTTTAAAATGAAAGTGTGACCTGATATTGAAGCAATAAGAGCACTGGAATTACAGCTCACCACACTTCAAGCCACTCTGTTTGCCTTCACAAGTCACACTTGTTTCTGGAAGACATTGAGGATGGTTACAAGTTTGCACAAAGAAAATAAAGAACTGGAAGACAGAAAAAAAAACATCTATACTTGCTGGGATGCAAGTGTAGGTCGTGATGTAGTATTTGTAGGGGTTAAAACATGGATCGTTCTCTAGAAGTTTTTTCTTGTTTACCACACACTCCGCTAATCCATTACACCTGTGTGACAAAAATGCAAGAAAAATAAGACTTAGTTTCTATAATCCAGGTTTTTAAGGAGGGGCGTTGGGGGTGTATCCTTACCATTTAGCAGCTGGAGGAAGTTTAAAACACATAGCATACATTTCGTCTGGTGGCGTTGCAGGTCCGCAACCTTTGAGTTTTTGTGGTCCTAGCTTTACAGACTTCACAAGGATCACTCCAGCATCTTAAAAAATAAATAAAATACATAAGGCGGTATACAGCTAACAAGTTGGAGCCATAGTAGATTGACCACATCTTACCACAACGAAGATGAAGGTCAGAATCCATGCATGTATTTACGGTTTCTTAAAAGAAAAAGAAAAAAAAAAAAAGAAAAAAAGTCATTTTAAACGTAGTCCCTTGGGATTGATTTTCAAGCTTTTAATAATTCTAAAGCTGAGACTTTTAACTCATCTACTCTGTGTGGTCAGGACACGTCTAGTTTAAATCAGCACATGTGCCTCAATGTGCTGTAAACCGCTTAATATGTGCATCTTGATTCCAGAAAATCAGTTTAAGCAAATGTGCAGTGAATAAATCACTTCCTAAAACAAATGTAAATCCTCAAACTGTCATTTTGAAGTATAAAATGAGCAAAAGTATCAATAAAAACACAATAAAAAACAAAAATCAAATGAGTAACTTGTATGATAAGAAAACTAAGAAACATTCACTATCCAAAGGCAAAATGTAATTCACAGCACCTGCAGATATCCGCTGACTGCAGCTCAAAAGCAGTACTAGAAAACATAACACAAGAAAACTGATTAGGACACTTTTACACAGCTAATCTCGCACACATTCATGCTATGGACTACAAAACAACTAAGAAAGAAACACATCAATCACACAGCTACATAACATTGTCTTGGCATCTGCCTTCTCAATTTTTACAAACTAACAGGCAAGAATGGCACAGAGAGAAACCATTTTTCTGCTGCCTTCAACACTGTTGTGCATAGCCTTGACTGATTATTATTTACAGGCCAGTGGTCTGAGGGTTAACGAGCGACACCTGTACATCACACCAGTCTCTAGTGCTTGAGGATAACGAGGACTGGCGAGAGACAAACAAGACACAAGAAGAGTAGCTTTATGAAATTATAACTAATTAAGTAGGGGTGATGCAGTGGCGCAGTGAGTAGGACAATCGCCTCTCAGCAAGAAGCTCGCTGGTTTGAGCCTCGGCAGGGTCAGCTGGCATTTCAGTGTGGAGTTTTCAATTGGATAAGCTAAATTGGCCATAGTGTATAAGTGTGTATTGATGTTTTCCAGAGATAGAAGCAGCTGGAAGGGCATCCGCTGCATAAAACATATGCTGGCGGTTCATTTCGCTGTGGTGACTCCAGATTAATAAAGAGACTAAGTCGAAAAGAAAATGAATGAACAAACTAATAAAGTAATATGTTCTGACTCAATGGCAACAATGGGTTTAAAGTTGGTTAAACTAAAATGAATGACTAACATGAATAACAGTTTAAACTGTTAGAAATCTTTTGTGTGTGTTGTTACTTGGGTATAATTATATGTGTGAATTCAAGGTAACGAGGCGGCAGACAAAATTGTTAAATATTCGATCAAGATAGGCGACGCAGTGGCGCAGTAGGTAGTGCTGTCGCCTCACAGCAAGAAGGTTGGCGTTCAGCTCAGTTGCCGTTTCTGTGTGGAGTTTGCATGTTATCCCTGCGTTCGTGTGGGTTTAGTCCAGGTGCTCCAGTTTCCCCTACAGTCCAAAGACATGTGGTACAGGTGAATTAGGTAGGCTAAATTGTCCGTAGTTTATAAGTGTGTGTGAATGTGTGTGTGTATGTGACTGAGTGTGGAGTTTCCCAGAGATAGGTTGCGGCTGGAAGGGCATCCGCTGCGTAAAAAGGTGCTGGATAAGTTGGTGGTTCATTCCACTGTGGCAACCCCAGATAAATTAAGGGACTAAGCCAACAGGAAAATGAATGATTGAATTCCATCAAGATGAATAAATGGATAAGGAATAAATGTCACTCAGTATCAGAGGAACAACATTTTATTTTAAAAGCATGCAATAGGAAAAATAAAGAAAAATAATTCACAACTTAACGTTTGAATGTTGGTTCTTTACTGGACAGACCAGCACTATCTACTAACTTATACATGATAGTCTAAACCCTTGCCATCACAGAAACGTTCATAATTTAAAAATTACACATATATTGGAATGATAAAGTTATTTTAGTTCCAAAAATGTTTCACAAACCCACTGCTCTGTTTGATCAAATGCAGGCAAGGTCAAGTTCACACTCCATGACTAACTTTCAATTCAATTCACCTTTATTTGTTTAGCGCTTTTACAATGCAGATTGTGTCAAAGCAGTTTCACATAGAAGATTATAGTAAATTGAAACTGTCAGTTCAGTTAGCTAAAAAGATAAGTCTTTAATCTAGTTTTAAATTGCGAGAGTGTGTCTGAGCCTCGAACATTATCAGGAAGACTATTCCAGAGTTTAGGAGCCATAAATGAGAAGGCTCGACCTCCTTTACTCGACTTTGCTATTCTAGGTGCTACCAGAAGCTCTGAGTTTTGAGATCTTAAAGAGCGGGTTGGATTGTTGCAAGACAGGAGATATGTATCTATAGGTAGTGTTCAGTCACTGCTGTACTCATACTGCATGATGGATCGCGAAAGGAGAACACACACACACACACTATGTGATTGTCCCTCATGTAAACGAGCACCAGTTTGGTTTGGATTTCAGACTTTTGTCAGCAATTTTACAAAATCATGTCATTGACAAAAATCAGAGCTAAAATCATGCACCATGAACTCGACATTAGCATTATGCTTTACAAATGTTAGTAACAGGCTCTTTTAGCTCTCAATAGTAAGAATATCATGCTAAATTTAATGCCACTTTTGGCAAGCTTAGATCCCAACATTGCTGCCAAACATGACCACATGTTTCATTGAGATTTCAAATATCTTTACATATGAAAAATAATTAAAATATTAAGGATATATATAGGATATAATAAGGATAAATAGGATATAAATATAAAGGATTAAAATATTACAAAAAGTATCATTTTCTAGCTTACAAAAATATAAAAACCTTACTTTCATGCCTTCAACTCGCAGGGCTTTTTCAGTTTATTCATAACAATTTGCTTTTGTATAATGTTATTATTATTATTAGCAGTATTATTTATTATATGCATATTTATGTGTTTTATTAAAAAAAAAGCTTAGATTTGTCCACCTGTCAGGTTTTAGACCATATGGGGCACAGCATGTTTATTTGGATATAACTTCGTTATTATTGTTCATTTATTTGTTTGCTGGAAATTAGAATTTGGAAATAGTTTTGAAACAAAGCACTTTGTGCTTAACAAACAAAATGAATTACTGATAGGCTAATGTCTGCGCTTACAACACGTTTCCCTATCCTTGAGAGTGAAAGCGAAAGTAAACAATGAGAAGGCTCATCTCTCATTCTGGCACTGTAGATGCTCTGTTTAACTAGTTTTCTCTCTAGTGAAGTGTTCAGTTGTTCAACTTACAAAGTCCGCCATGTAAATAGCAAATGCCCTATGGCGGGGCGCAACTGGCTCCTAAAGGGAAAGGGAGATGAGACTCTGATTTGTTTTGTTTTTTTCTCAAATCACACATATAACTCATTAAGAGAATAAGCTCAACCCTGTTAGACCATGTTACCACAACGGAGATGGAAGTCAGAAATTCCACACGTCATTTCAGTATCTGTAAAAAGAAAGAAAGAAGTCCAGCTCAAGTCAATAACTCAGTTTTAAATTAGTTAATTTCTTTCAAAGTTTAAAGTCTTAATAAGTTAAATGTAGATACATCTAATCTTGAGTTTGCGGCTACACAGTAACATGCTTTATGTATCTGACGTTTCATATACCAATCTCTTTTTTCCCTCCATTTCACTGCAAGTTAGACCAAACAAAAATTTAAATGATAGTTTTAAGTTTCCTTTATGGTTCAAAATTATTAAGTGTACAGATTTGTCATTTTGGGACAAAACATAAATCATGAAATAATGACTAATAACATGAAATAAATTATTCATACAGCAGTAACTAAGTCAAAAAACACTTACACTGATCTAAAGCTCACACTTGACTTTTCTCCCCATAGACTTCCATTCATACGCACGCAAATGCGTCAGACCGGAAACGCAGGGTCATGCATTAAGTTTTTCAGTTCGCTGCGGTGCAAAGTTCAAGCTTGGTGAACTCTGACCTGCAACATTACGTCACTTGACTGCACGAGACCAATCGAGGATCAAAACTCTGGATGGAAATTTGAAACATGGAGCAATCACTGGGTTTTATACATGTCTAGTAATTTTGTTTAATTCCGCCCCTTTTTGCAGCATCGTACGACCGATTACCGCACACACAAACTCTAGTGTGACGGAAGCTTAATATTTATCACTTTTGAGTAAGATGCTAATCATCTAATCCAATTAAATAATTGATGCTAAGCTAAAAGTGCTCCTCACTGGCTGAATAGAGATTGGCCCAAAGAAAGAAACTAGAACTAATAAGCCACTAAACATAAAATGGTTAAGTTTTCTTTTAAGATCATGCTGGAAGATTGGCAAAAGCATGTAAAAAAGATGTGTACCTGCAAAAGACATCACTCAGTCTGAAATGTGTGAGTTGGGGAAGTGTCTGGTGATGTGTTCTGTCTACTGTCTGGATATTCACAGTCTGATACTCATTGATTTGCCATGGTGGTCACTTTTGACCAGGAACATCACAGGTGTACAGTAACAAAGTTGACCAAATCTGTCAATTCGATGAAGGAGGTTATCACTTTTCTAAGTTCAAGTGCATAGTGTGGAGGATGGTAAAACGCCTTAAGGCACAGGTGTCAAACTCAGTTCCAAAAGGGCCGCAGCCCTGCACAGTTTAGTTCCAACCCTAATTAAACACACCTGATCAAACTACTTGAGTCCTTTAGGCTTGTTTGAAACCTACAGGTAAGTGTGTTGGAGCAGGGTTGGAACTAAACTGTGCGGTGCTTCAGCCCTCTAGGAATTGAGTTTGACACCCCTGCCTTAAGGCAATCAGATGTAAAAGGCAATATTTATAAATGTTTTAAGTTGTAAACCGGTCATATTTGACCCGAACACAACACGAAGGTTAAGATGACTAAACCATGAATAAAATTTTCACTCAGTAAATCAGAGAGAAGTCATTTTATTTTAGAAACCTCAGTGAGAAATGGCAGTGTGCTATGGGGTTGGCAATATTACATGATGATCTCGCGTGTTATTAAAATACAATGCATATAAAAAGAAACCTTCCAGTACTGCAGAATAACACATACTAGAATCCACTATTTTAATTCCAATTACTCAAATTTGATAACTTCATAAGTATTAGAGCCAATTCGGGGATGAATGCAAGGACCGATGGAGGAACTTGGCCAGGACACTACAGATACACCCCTACGCTTTCTGAGAAATACCATAGGATTTTTAATAATCACAGAGAGTCTGAAGACCTTTGTTTGTCTCATCCGAAAGACAGTGCTCACTGACAGTATAAAGTCCCCTTCACTTTAGCAGGGCATTAAGACTCCTAATGCAAGTAAAGCACCCCTTATTGACCTCACCAACACCTTTCCCAACAGCAACCTAGTTATTCCATGTAATCACGCATCTAGGTACCGATGATAGGTAATGCAATAATCTCCCAAAGAAGAGAAGGGGAAATAAATAAATAGACAGCATTTTTATGAGTTTAAGATTGACAATATTTTAACATTACATCTTTTGGCAGCAATTTGGCATATAAATAAATAACACACTATACTAATTGTTAAGTAAATATTTATACTAATTGAAACCAAATTATTTAAGTCTTGATACGTTTTCCATCCATTTAAAAAAAAAATAAAAAACGTTTCCATTAAGAGGATTTATTGAAAGCATTCTCCCAAGACCATGACAATAGGAACAGCCACAGTAAAGAAAAAAAATAAAAAAATAAATCCAGAACATGGTCTGTCAACTAGAATAAACATTGTAGCCATTTGTAACAAACATGGTTAGTCTTCCAAAGATGTCTTAATGCATTGAAAGAGCCAGTGGTTGAGGAGATGCTCACAATTGAAATCTAGAACCACAAAAGAGATCAGCGATCATATCCTGCAAAGTAGTAAGAGAGTTAATTAGCCAAAAAAAAAAAAAAAAAAAAAATTAACCTCTACAATAACTTACCAGCACAACCAAACACGACCTTCAGGTACTTGCGTGTGCCAATACACGGATCAGAGAAGACATCGTTGGAGGCAGCCAGGATGCAGTGCCTTCCTGCACAACTGTGTGAGGGTGGAAGGGTGTTTAAACATGACATGGATAGGATTTATCCACAGGGTTAAGGCTCCTACACAACGGGCAGCTTTTTGTTTGCGTTTAATGAGAGGTTTTAGCATATTCAAACCCAAGCGATTTTCACTGGTGTCAGGTAGAGTGTGCAAAAATCACTCCTTGACATTAGATGGCGCTACTCAACTTTAAGCTTCTGACACCAGCTTATAAACACAGAAGAAGAGGACAGAAAGTTCACACGGTTGTTAAAGTTACTAGTGACTCGAACAAATTATGGATGGTTTAAGCAGCAGCTCCAGCGATGAAGAAATGATTGTTCACCAGTGCAAAAAGCAACTTCGTTTATAATCACCTCTGGGCATCTTCTTTAATGTGTGCTCGCATTGACAGTTTTGCGCTTGAGCACCTCTAAGTGGTGTTTAAGATTTCGACGTGGAGCATTTAAAAAAATTAATAAATAAAATTATGAGGCGTTTATTTTTTTTAAAACCTGGCGTTTTGCACGTGGGTGTGCACGATCACATTGATGCCCTTTTAGTCACGAGACATTCAACATTGACGGAAAACGGGAGCAAAAAAAAAAAAAAAAAAAAAAAAAAAAAAGTCTCAGTGTGCACAGGCCTTTAGTCAGACATCTATATAGTAGTAACACACACACACAAAATACCTTTTTGTCACAATATCCAGTGTGTTGGGTGAGGTGCAGTTGGTGTTCAGGTGCCTCCTGTGTGGACGTCTTAAGCAGGTGGTATTGTCTGTACGTCCATAGTTTGCATCAAAAATTACAATCCCAGACATCGGACCTAAGTTTAACACTGAAATGTTAATATATGTCACACACACAAAGTTACTTAATTTTTTTTTTTTTTTTTAAAAGTGTATATAATTTTTTTTTATTTCCATTACGAAAATGTTTTGCCAAAGTTAAACATATTTTTGCCATTTAAAAGGTTTTGTTCAGTGTTGGCTTTTTTGCATCTTCTCCTAACATTCTAATGTATTACAATATTTAAGTTATTACAATATTCAAAACATGTCCCTACATCTTTCGGATTGCCCTGTTGCAAAACATTAAATAAAATCACAAGAAACATCACTCCTGAAAAATAACAAATCATTGAAATACAGCTTCCCTAAAGTCACCTCCACCAGTATAACAGTCATGTTCTCAACATCCATTTTCAAAGTGGGCATCTTGGGAGAGCCAGAGGAAGGTAGGGGAAAAAATATATATATATTCAACAGCGGGTCATTTTTTCATCTTAAACCTGCATTACCAAAATCAAGGAAGTACCTCAGACCATTTTTATTCCGAGCATTCAAACATTGTTTAAACTACAGAAAATATGATTATTATTCTGTAGTAGTATGATTACTAATTGAATACTTAAAAAAAAAAAAAAAAAAAAAAAAAAAAAAAAATCTCTCCTGTCAAAGACAGAGTAGAGTAGTAATGTTGTCTCTGATCATCCAGTCATGGAAGGGAGATCTAAAGGGAAGTACAAATTCAGTGCTCTCCATCATTTAGGTCAGGGGTCACCAAACTTGTTCCTGGAGGGCAGGTGTCCTGCAGATTTTAACTCCAACCCTAATCAAACACACCTGAACAAGCTAAGGTCTTATTAGGTATACTTGAAACATCCAGGCAGGTGTGTTGAGACAAGTTGGAGCTAAACCCTGGAGGGACACCGGCCCTCCAGGACCGAGATTGGTGACCCCTGTTTTAGGTCTTTAAAAAAATAATAATAATAAAAAACGCGATAGCACTCACATCAACCTTGTAACTTTAGTTTGAGTTCATGGTAACAATCAAAAGGTGTCAATGCAAACACTCAGTATAAATACACGCATCAATAATTGATTTTGCCAAATAATAAAAAAGGCACTTAAAAAAAAAAAAAATTTAATTCAGAAGGATTTTATTGGCCATATCAAGTCTGGATTACATCAGAGACTTGACATGTAGATTGCTATGAAAAAAAAAAATTGTACCTGTACTTGACCAAAATGACAGAACCTGAAAGTCAACATAAGGCAGAATATCAGTGAACTTTCAAGAGTTCAAACTTAGTTGATGATTAATAAGAAAGTTTGGCATGCTGTCCCGGGAGAGAGCCCTGAGCTCGAAAGGTCCTTGAGCCCTGGGCTCCCTCCCATTTGCAGGGCGAGAGGGGAGCCTTGAGCTCAGGTAGATCTCGACAACTCCCCCTTGATAAAAAAAACTGATGACTAAAAATTTGAAAGCTATGAAAATATATGCTACAGGTTGAGATTGACCTTAGTGCAAAATTTAGATCAATTCACTTGTTGTGTATGTTTTTGGAATGTGGGAGAAAACTGGAGGACCCGATGAAAACCCACGTGAGCACGGGAATAACATGCAAAACTACGCCGACCGCCAACCTGTTAAGGACAAGAACCCGTGGCGTTCTTGCTGTAAGGCAACAGTGCTAACCACTGGGCCACCGTGCCACCCTATGGAGGGAAAGGTGAAGAGGTAGGGGTGTAAGGGGGGGGGGATTCTTCAAATCAAAGATGACTGTAGTGAAAAACCCTGGCTCTTTATAGTGGGTTAGGAATGGCCTGATTGGTAGATCTTGCATGCTAATGCATAACCAGCCAAGTTCAATCATAAATCACGTGATCCTTTCGAAATTAGTTTATGAATAAACTTCACTTAGATGTACAAAACACTGACTTAATATTTCATTTGTGATGTGCAATTCACTCTATTATGAGAATCAAGGTTTCATTGAAAGCACTCATGATCTCCTAATAGTAAAGGAAGCAGACATATTTAAAGTATTAATGCTATGACTCAAACTGACATATATTGAAGAATTTTAGGATTGTGGAACCCCCCTTTATATCTTCATATTAGCAGCCGCTGAGGATCATAAGTGAACTTGACTGAACCTGAGAGTTGACAAGATTTCAGAAGTATAAGGTTTACGCGTTAAACTGTACTACAGTAAATTTTTAATTTATGGTACTCATTGAGGCTGAAAACACAGTCTGGGTAAACACGAAGTGTCTGACACTTTAAACTATTTTTGAATCACACCATTTCCAAAGACTTAATTCATAAGGTCCAACTTGAAAACATCAAGTTTCAATCATCTTCTCTTAAAAGTTCCATGGCAAATTCAACCATCTTAACTAGTTTGCCTAATGATTTGCCTAAATTAATCAGCAAATGGCTTAAAGTACTTCAAGGATGATCACAAAGCTGGCAGCTCCTTTTTGTAGAGCAAGGGCTTTGTATTATAGAAGCTACACCAGGTAATAGATGGCTTAATTTGTGCCCCAATTTATTCAACAACAACAACAACAACAATAATAATAATAATAATTTGTATACATAAAAACATTTTTTTTTTTTAAGTAAAAAAATAAATAAAATAAATGCTGGGACATGAACATGTGTAATTACAATGAAGCCAAAATTATTAAATGATCTGTTGAATATACATTATCAATGTTGGGATATGGGTAAAAATCAACAATCAATTCAATGATAGTATTTAACGATGACAAAATGATCGAATTATCAGTGTTATTTTAATGCAAGTGTTTTTTCAATGCGAAATGGTTAAATCATCAACATTTATTCAAATGTCAGTATCTTTAAAAGTAAAATAAGTATTTTCAATGTTAAGAAACGAACAAAATCAATATTGGTACAAAGCAAGCGATGGTGAGTGAATTATCAAATGTTGAATACATTTAAATGCAAAGCTTAATATTCAACCTCAACCAAAACGATGATTCTGAAAGAATTTCAAAAACAAAATCAATGCCACTATCTGGCATCCTACCATGTTGTATGGAATTGATTATTACATTTTACTTTTAAATGAGAGGGTCCTTACACATAGACAAGCAGAGTATTGGAAGTGCAGCTCACCACATTTTACGACCCCAAGATGACCTTCACAAATGACAACAGTTTCTGGAAGATATTGGGAAAAAAAAAAATGTTTTGAAAAGTTTGGGGTAGATAAATTCACTCGTCTGCTCTTGAATAGTGAGAGCTCTTAAGTGTCTCTGCCATCAGGACATAAACAGAATTACTCAGTTCATAATAGGGCATGCACAACATCACATTTTGAACAGGATATTAAAAGCTGCATTCTGACTTCAGTAAATTATTTAAGTGAAAGAATGCCAAGTCAATATCAAACATAAAATGGCCCTTTCAGCCCAAAGGAAAGTTAAGTGGATACCATAAAATGAATATTAACTAGCAAGCAAGTTCTGGAACACTTACTAGCAAACATCAGATTATAGTCGTCTGGAACATAAGATATCAGCAGGCCAAAGTTCAGAAGCATTACTAGAAGACAGAAGAAAAACAAAAGAGAGCTCATTAAGACACCTCTACGTTGTTACTCACATTATACTTTTTAAATTGGTTTTAAAATTGAACTCTACTCATCTGTTGTACTTCTACACATTAACAACCACCGTAAATCTACCTTTCAACTTAAAAGAAAATCTTACATGCACTGAAAAAAACTAGATAAGCCATGGTTTTCTGTCTTTATCAACTGTGTATTAAGGCTTTACTGGTTCATATTTATAGGCCGCTGCTCTAAGTGTTAATGAGCAACACCTGTGTAGCACACCAGTCCCCAGTTCAAGAGGAAAACGAGGACTGACGATCTGAAGATGTATAACGCTGCGGTCACACTGAGCTTTTCCTCCCATACTTTCGCGCGCGAATGCATCAGACTGGAAACGCAGAGTCAAGCGTTAAAGGGCCATGAAACCCCCTTGTTTTAGCAGGGTGTTTTCACACCTCTACTTTGCAAAAAGTCAGAAAAGTGGGCGTGTCCAGCTCTGTTTAGGGGGGAGTGTCGGAGGAAGAAAAGTGGGATGGTGTGGGAGTGTCTATTTAGGCACGCGCGAGTTTCAGAGTCAAAATACACACACACACACACAAACGTGATGGTGTTTAACCTACATGGACATCTGTAGTCGAATTATTTGCCAAATTATTAAATGGTGGACTTTAACTGCAGTTTGGCTCTTTCATTCAGGGAATTCATTCATGCCCCTCGCGACAAACGAGATATTTGATTCGAGGAACTGCTCTAAGCGTGTATTTTTCATGCAATGTTTGATACCGCACGGGGAATGAGAGAAAAAAAACCTCAGCATTTCCCGGAAACTTAGATGCACACGGCAGGTAGCGTCAGAAAGCTGCGTCTGTTATTCCGGTCACTAAATGTGGTAAAAACCCTACACGAGGATAAAGTTTGGTTGTGGTGCTAAGATGTTTACACTCTGTGCTATAGTTAACTTAGTTCGACACGAACAAACTGAATAAACAAAGAGCACTGGTCGCTCACTTACCAAATCTGTAGAGACAGGACAATCACCAGCAACTAGAGCCGCGTCTTTATTAAGAGGAGACTACAAGCGAATCCGGATCTCAGCGTTTGCAGATGAGAACACCTCTCAGGTAAACAATGTTCCTCCTTAGACACGTAAGTTATTGTTGTCGAGTGTCGCGTACACTGTTAATCCACACGTGAGACTGAGCTCTCACAGAGAGAAAATGAAAACGAAATTTAACTGCAGCAAACTATAAAAGCAACACTTCACGCTTGTTTTGCCAACACAACGTGGTGTGAGTGTCGTCTAAACACTGTGACAGTAATGAATATTAATGAAGTTGCACAATAGAGCAAGCTGATTGGTTTGAACCAAGCCTTACTCATGCATTAATGCATCACACTGTAAGACATAATAAGACACACTCTGGCACAGGTGTCCAGTCTGCACGCTGGAATACAACGCTATTATGTCATGACCGTGACGCAGCTTAAAAAATTCGTTTCAAACCGGAAGTACGAATTTGCTTGAAATAACGCAAAAACAACCAATTTACACTTTTTAGTGAAATATAGGTGTCCTAATAGTGTTTTTAGCAGTGTGGGACACGTATAAGACTGTCAACAGCTCAAAAAATGTGTTTTGGTGTTTCGTGACCCTTTAGAAAAGCAAGCGACTGGTCCATGTTTTACATTTTTGTCCAGAGAGGACATGTCTTGATCTTTAATTGGTCTCCCGCAATCATGGGATGTGATTTTGCAGGTCAGAGTTCAACAAGCTTGAAGTTTCAGCTGCGGTCACACTGGGCTTTTCCTCCCATAGACTTCCATTCATTTGCACGCGAAGTGTAGCTCACTTATTTTATGAATGACCTTTTGTTCAATCTTTTTGGATTAAAGTGCTTTTTTGAAAATGCTTTTATTATCCAAAATAATCTTAATCATTGTTTCAGACTTGATCAAAACACCTTGTTTTGGGTTTTACATTAATATATATTGGAAAGTTTTATATCTATAAATGTAAATAAATGTAAACCCCTTTTTAGCATAATCAAACAAGAAGTATTAACCTAAAGAGTGGTGTTTAAGCTCTTAGAATTTGTGCTTATTGCTTTGTATTTAATAGACCTCTTCGCTTTTATGTTTATATTACCCTCTCGTTTCCACTTATTACTCTAATGCATTTGTAATATATTTAATTCATAATTCCCTTATTGTTAAAAAATGAACTATAGTCTGTAGAGACTGTATTCTGTTTTATTTGTAAATCTTTAGTTGTTATAAATACAAAATAAATGATGATGACGACATATGATCGGTCATCATGACTGCAGCAACTTTGAGCTCTGAAGTGTTTATCTGTCTGGCTTGACGGCTCCGTTTTCAACTCCGCCCCCGGCTGCGCTCAATTAATCTCGTTAATCACCGGCTGCAGCTGTGCTTCATGTCGAAACACTTTTTGTGTGTGTGAAATTCTGTTGTACGGCACTGCAAAAAGGGGCGGGATTAAAAAAGATTATTAGACATAAAAAAAAAAGCCAGCAATTGCTCCATGTTTTAAATTTCTGTCCAGAGAGGTCATGTTTTGATCTTCGATTGATCTCACACAGTCAAGTGATGCGATTTCACAGGTCAGAGTTGACGCATGACTCTGCGTTTCCGGTCTGATGCATTCACGTGCATATGAATGGAAGACAAAGTTCAAGCTTGGTGAACTCTGATCCGCGAAATCGCATCACTTGACTGCGTGAGACTAACCGAAGATCAAAACATGACCTCTCTGGACAGAAATCTAAAACATGGAGCAATCACTCGCTTTTTTTAATGTCTAATGAACTTGTTTAATCCCACCCCTTTTCACAGTGCCGCATGACAGAATATCGCATGCTCAAACTCTAACTTTACCGCAGCTTTAGTGTGTGCGAAATTTTGTCGTACAGCGCTGCTAAAAGGGGCGGGATTAAACAAAATGGTTAGACGTTTAAAAAGTGTTGTCAAATTTCTGTCCAGAGGTCATGTTTTGATCCTCGATCGATCTCACGCAGTCAAAATTTTGCTATTTGCGGGTCTTATATTAAAATTAACTATACATAATTCATGACATTCATTTAAAAAACATTCTCTTGCCAGTTTCAGTAACACTTTATTTTGATGGTCCGTTTGAGTATCAGTAGACTGTCAGCTTATTATCTGCTGATACTGCTCCTTCAAGACATTTAACAGACTATAAGAAACTTTGCAACAACATGTCAACTTACACTAACCTTAACCCCAACCTATAGCCTACTTATAATCTAATAAGAATTAGTTAGCATTGTGGAAAAACCGAATTTATTTTTATTACTTTTATGTCTTTGTTTTTATTTGAAAAATGTTTAGATTAACAGATTAATCAATTTTTTTCTTTTGTATGATACCATGTATTGACCAGAACTATTTTTTTACTGTGCTGCATAATTTTTAAAAGGAACTGCTGACAAGAGGGAAATAGCAGAATAAGAATAAATATTGTGCGAGGGCCCTTGTTCCAGACGGCTATCTAATAGGAAGTCTCGACAGGTCACAAGGAGCATGATGCTTATAGAAGTTGTGAAATATTAAAGATGCACTAAATTGTTCAGTTCTGGTACAGCCTGATCTCACGAGAAAACGTAAGTATTTTACGTTTTGCCAGTTTAGTGGCTAATTCGTACGAATTTGTACGAGTTCAGTCGTACGATATGGTACGATTTTAAAAAGGAGGCGTGGCACCTGACCCCACCCCTAACCCCAACCGTCATTGGGGGATAAGCAAATCGTACTAAATTGTACGAATTAGATCGTACGAATTCATACGAATTAGCCACTAAATGAAAAAGTTACGAATTGCCGTGAGATTGTGTTGGGTATGCAGAGAAGGGTTGCAGAAAGAGGAAGTATGTCTGGGGGACAAGAGCCAAAGGACTGCAGAATGACTGATAAGTGAAGTTACACCAAAACTCCACCTGTTAATATAAGTTAGTTGCAAACCTCTTTAATGTAACTCTTGTATTGCATTGGGGTAACGTAACCCAGAGCCCTGTCATCTAATTATTAATTTATCTAATTAATTACTAATGTTTTTGGCATTGAAGAAATCCCTCTCCAGACCTTTTCTTATTGTACACGCATGGAATTGGCCTGATATTTTAACAACATATAATGCAACTCAAATCCAACAAATGGACCATAAAAATAGTGATTTTTTTTTTTTTTTTAAGATGGATCATAGGTGTGATCACAGCCCACACTCCTAACCAGCTGGTGTCTGTAATGCATCTAGAAGTTGTATGCCAACCACCAATAAAAACTCAGAAGACAACACTACAGTGGCTTTATCAAATAACTTTAAAGTCATGTTCTCTCAATGGCAATAAGGAGTTGTTTAAACTAAAATCAATGATATTTTAGCAGGCAGATGATATATTTGATCAAGATGAATTAAGAATAAATGTCACTTAATATCAGAACATCAGTTTTAAAAGAATCCAACAGAATATGGCAGGAGTTTAACTAACTATATAGGTTAGCATTGTTACAAGATTTAAAGTAAAATAATTCACAGCTTTAGTAGAGATCAAGATTTTACATTTCTGTGCAAGGCATGTTTAAATGCTAGTGCTTTGCTTGTCATCTTACAGCTTACACTTTTATATAAAATCCCTTTGCCATCATAAAAAGTCATTTTATAAAGTTCCTTGCATAGGAATAAGTTTTTTTTTATTTTTTTATTTCTATTTTCCTATAAATTTCTCACAAAAATCACTGCCATCTTTCATCAGCAGCAAAACACAAGTTATTCCAAGTTCACGCTGCAGTATTTTGATATCAAAATGGTTTTTTTCCCATTCTCCTTGACTAGCTTTAGCACAGGTCTTAAACTAAGTTCCTGGAGGGATGCAGCCTTCCACAGTTTCTCAAATCTTAGTCAAACACAGCTGATCTAAAAATATATATACTTTAAAAGAGTCTTGAACACCTTGATTAGTTGCATCGGCTGTGTTTGTGACCAATTGCAGCACGTGTCTCTGTGAATTTGCCATGTATGCAGTTTGTAGTTGTAGCCAGAGGGTTAGGTTAGTACATCAGTCCTGAAATAGACTTGAGCATAGGGGTCAAATAAAATAATTTTGCCGTTTAAAAATATAAAATAAGACACCTTTTTTTATACAGCTTTATTTAAAAAATAAAAAAGCAAACTCAACACCAAGGCACTTATGAAAGACATCACTCAATTTTAAATACATCAATATGCCATACAAAAGTGTTAACCCTTAAATTAAACTATAGGGTAACAGATGTGCTCCAACATTAGGCATGCTCAAATCAAGACTGAAAACACATGTTTAGCTGTGCCTTTACTGAATGAGCACTGTGCTATGTCTGACAGATCATACTATTTTGTTTCTCTTTTTCTATCTTTTATAAACACATTTTACCTGTTTTTATGTTTTGTTTTGTTTTTAAATAATAAATAAATAATTTGTTTTTTTTTTTTATACCCATTTCTTTTATTCTTGTTTATGTAAATCACTTTGAATTGCCACTGTGTATGAAATGTGCTATATAAATAATATAAATAAACTTGCCTTGCCTATGATCAGGACTTTTCCCCGTTAGTCAGTATGCAAATATATAAATTTTTTTGAAATATTGAACATTTTAATTTTACATCTAAATCGTTAGTTAATCACACTAGCATTCTTGACAAAGACCATGTGTTTGTGTGCATGGAAATGTAATAAATTTGGTCTAATCCATGTCGGGAAACACACCCCCTCCCCTGCTTTCACTTCTCATTCTAACAGATTTGGTTGTGAATAAATCATTGTTATAAACTACTCAATTAGCCGAAAATAATACAAGTTTTGGCACCGCAGCATCTTGTCGTTTTTTAATTATTGGAAGATTATATTCAACTACCAAAAGACACATTTAGTGCGAGTTAGTGTTCCTTTGCCTTATGGTGAATCCAGTCAGATTGCACCAATAAATAGTACTTGAGCACAGACATTAACCAAAAAAAAAAAAAAAAAAAAAAACAGCCTTTGCTTTAAAATGCCTTTATGCCGTTTACCTGTTACTACACCCGTATACAGCTATGAAGTACAGCATCTTCACGTCTCAGCTTCAGCATTCTCTATTAATAAACTTCAGCTAGTACAAAATGCAGCTACCAGGGTTCTTACCAGGTCAAGAAAAAAAAAAAAAAAAAATGATCATAACACCTCAAATATACACTGGCTGCCTGTTAAGTTATGTATTGATTTTAAAAATATTGCTTCTTACCTATAAATCTTAGACATTATTTCACAAAACTTTACTACATTGTACATTAAGGGTTATGCAACAGGCCATGTCATCTCCTAATAGTAATAATCTCTGGCTCAAATGACAAGTTTTAACGAGCTTCAATAAACGCACAACACCAAAAATGGGGGGGGGGGGAAGACATCCAATTTAAGGTGTTTACATCCGATAACTTGAGGTATTTGCATCATCTAGTTTAAAAATAATGTCAATGATTAGGAATTTCTGTTTGACTTTAGTAAACAAAACTTTTCATTTGATACAAGATTTATTTAAAAGCAAACTCCAAACACCAGGAATTATGAAAAATGAACACAAAATTAATCATTCTATGTCATACAATAGAGTTAGCACTTACAGAAACTAAACCATGGTCTAATGCGGTCACAGATTGCAATTTGTACAGCCACAGTGAGTAAATCTGTTACTTATGTGGTCAGTCAACTGCAATAAACATTTTGTTGCAATTATATCTACACAAGATCAGGTTTAAATGCATAGTTGTGATGAAGCCAATGGTTGTAGAGATGCTCAAATAAAGTCGAAATCCTTAAGATCAGTCTTCATTTGCTGCAAGGAAGAAAACGATAATGGAGTTCATTTGCAAATGAAAGGTTAAGTAAAAGACAAACCTTTACAAGCACTTACCAGGACAGGAGTAGGTGACCTGCAGGTACTTGCGTGTGCCCAAACAGGGATCAGAGAAGACATCGTTGGAGGCAGTCAAGGAGCAGTATTTCCCGTCACACCTGTGTGATGGTAGAAGGGAGTTAGACATGAAAAACGTTCACCCACATGTCAAGTGGTAGCCGTTGGTCAAACCCTGGACTTTACCGGTGATCCATGTATTAGCACTTTCATTACAAAAAAAATATTTCTATCAAAAGGGTCACCGGAATATTAACTTGAGAAACTATGGATTTAGAATAATCTTGCTTTAACGTAGTAAACACTTGCCTGCCTCTCATTTGTACAAAAACAGTAAACAATTGCTCAATCTATACCTTTCTGACACAAGTTCCAGCGAATTTTGCAAAAAGCACTCCGTGTTTAGGCGGCGCCCAAATGGACGTCTTCTCAAGCAGGTGGTATAATCTGTACGTCCGTAGTTTGCAGAAAGGATCTTAATCTTACCATGTTCTGAGGAAGCAAAAATATTTCATTTAAAAAAGGCAGAGATCCCTTTACATAGACCATTGGGGGAAGAAAAATAAAATAAAAATAATATAAAAAAAAAAAAAAAAAAAAACTCACCACATTCCAAGACCCCATTATCACCTTCACAAATCTCAATAGTTTCTGAAAGACATTGGATGAAGGTTACAGGTTTGCACAAAGAACATAAGCTTTAATTGGAATAAAAAAATAAAAAAAATCCATACTTGCTGGGACACAAATGTAGTTGGTGGTGTAATGGGTAAAAACACAATGATCTGGTCTTGAAATGCTTTCCTTCTTTATCACACACTCTGCCCGTCCATTACACCTGTTTGAGGACAAGTTAATTACTAGCAGAAATATTTCAAACTAATTAACCAATAATCACAAGTCACAAGCTAAAAGGAGGGGAAAAATTATGTTTTTACCCTTTAGGTACAAGAGGAATATCTGGAAGACACCTAGCAGGATCCATTCGAACACGTGGCTTTGCTGGGCCACAGATGCGGGTGGTTCGGTGACCAAATCTTGCTGACTTAATGAAGATCACACCAACACCTTAATAAATAAATGCAAGTCACTTGCTACCCTTGACAGAATTTTACAGCAACTTCAATAGATCATCATTACATCTTACCACAACGGAGACGAAGGTCAGAATCCTTGCATGTAATTACAGTATCTGGGAGGGGCAGACACAATTTTTTTTTTTTTTTTTTTTTTTTTTTTTTTTTTATACAAATAAGTAGCTATCATTCCAAATTACAAGCTATAATCAGTGACGAGCAAAAAGACACTGATATCTCATTACATTAACTTTCATGCCAATTCATTAAAACTCACTGTCATAATCAGACTCCTGAGTGTCTTGTATGGAATCAAATACAGACACAGACATCAGCAGGCCACAGTTCATCAGCACTACTAGAAAACAAAGGAGAAGATTTGATTAAGACACGAGTACACTGCTAATCTCACACACTTGCTGAAAATGTAGTTCAAAAGATAACTTTTCTAAAGTCAGTTGTAGAACTACACATTTACAATCACTATGCATCAGCCTATCATGTGTAAAGTCACTCACAGGCAACAACGACACTAAGAAAACCCATGGTTCTGCTGTTTCCCTCAATGATGAATGCAACATTTGCTGATTCATATTTATGGGCCGCTGATTTGAGTGTTAATAAGCGACACCTGTGCACCACACCGGCCTCTAGTTCTAAAGGATAACGAGGAATGATGAAAACAACGCTGGAGTGCTTTTATGAAGTTAGACCTGAAGCGTGTTTCACGAAACTAGTTTAAGCTGCGGTCACACTTGACTTTTCTCCCCATAAACTTCCATTCATTTGTACACGAATGCGTCAGACCAGAAACACATGGTTTGCATGTTCTCCCTGCGTTCGCGTGGGTTTGCTCCGGGTGGTCCGTTTTCCCCCTCAGTCCAGACACATGCGCTACAGGTGAATTGGGTTGGCTAAATTGTCTGTAGTGTGTGTAAATGAGTGTGTATGGATGTTTCCCAGTGATAGGTTGTGGCTGGAAGGGCATCCGCTGTGTAAAAACGTGCTGGATAAGTTTGTGGTTCATTCTGCTGTGGCGACCCTGGATTAATAAAGGGACTAACCCGAAAAGAAAATGAATATAACCTGAGTTCGGCAATTCATTCCGCTGTGGCGACCCCAGATTAAAGCTTTGGTCACACTGGGCTTTTCTTCCAATAGACTTCCATTCATACGCACTGTCAGGCCGGAAACACAGGGTCATGCGTCAAGTTTCGCATTTCAGACCAATAGAGGATCAAAACCTCACCTCTCTGGACAGAAATTTAAATCACTTTAATTAAAATCTTACCATCTTGTTTAATCCCGCCCCTTTTCACAGTGCCGTACGACGATTTTCGCACACACAAACTCTAATGTGACCGCAGCTTAATAAAGGGACTAAGCCGAAAAGAAAATGAATGAATAATCTGAATTTAGTTTCAATAATCTAGATAACTTCTAGTCAATCAAAAACTTGTATCCTGACGGGATATAAGCATAAAAGTCTTGAAAAAAAATACTATATTTGTAAAAATGGGACGACACAACAGCGCTGTAGGTAGTGCTGTCGCCTCACAGCAAGAAGGTCTCTGGTTTGAGCCTCAGCTGGGTCAGTTGGCGTTTCTGTGTGAAGATTCTATGTTCTCCCTCCGGTCGCGTGGGTTTCCCCTGGGTGCTCTGGTTTCCCCCACAGTCCAAAGACATGCGGTACAGGTGAATTGGGTAAGCTAAATTAGTGTATGAGTGTTAATAAGTGTGTATGGATGTTTCCTAAAGATGGGTTGCAGCTGGAAGGGTATCCGCTGAACATATGCTGGATAAGTTGGCGGTTCATTGCGCTGTGGCGACCCCAGATTAAAAAATGGACTAAGCCGAAAAGAAAATGAATGAATGAATGAGTATTTGTACAAATATATTAAACGTTTAAAATAATGGCAACAAAGAGCCATGCATGCACAAGCTGCAAGATTTTTAATTTGCTCTGAAAACACAGAAAATTGCTGCTTTCCTTTTGACACTTTTTTTGACATTTGATGCTTTAAAATATTTTTTTTAGAAATGTAGCTTACTTCTTTATATCAGTCAGTGCTTTCTTATATTATTTTCTTTATTCGTTTTGGAAACCTAAATTAATATGTTGGGTGGAATTATTAAATTAAATTTCAATAAACAGGAAAAAAAACAACATAAACATAAAAAATTTATTAAATTTAGGTGAAGTGACTATAAAGTTTTAATCATTATTAAGTGGTTAAGGGAATTAAAATGGCATTAATTTATGACGGGTGAATGTTAATATTACCTTGATTAAGCCTGAACTTTAGTTAACCTGCTCCTGACCTGGCTAGTTTTACAGCAAAAGTTGCCAAAGTAACTAAGTTCGAACTATCATAAATTTGATTTAGAAATTTGATTAGTTCATAGATACCATTTTCCATTTATGAGTAATTTACTAAATAATTCATAACCCAGTGGGAAAATATATTTTATTAAAGGGAGGCTACTGCTCGGCCCGGACCCTCTCCCGATTATTCCACTCAAGGTTTACAGCTTTGAAGTCATGAAGTCAAGAAATGTAGTCTACTTCTTTACATCAGTCAGTGCTTTCTTCTCCCCGTGTTGGCATGGGTTTCCTCAGGGTGCTCCGGTTTCCCCCAAATCCAGACTTGTGGTGTAGATGAATTAGGTAAGCTAAATTGTTTGTTATGAATAGGTGTGGATGTTTCCCAACGATGGAAAGGCATCCGCTGCATAAATCATATGCTGGATAAATTAGTGTTTCATTCCGCTGTGGCAACTCCAGATTTATAAAGGGACTAAGCTGAAAATATATATATATATATATATATATATATATATATATATATATATATATATATATATATATATATATATACAGATCTCTCTTTTAAGTTAATCTTTTTACAGGATGCTTTACAATATGTTTGTGAATATACATTAAATTATTCAGTACCAAAGCAAAATTTGGAACTATTCATTCATTTTCTTTTCAGCTTAGTCCAATTATTAACCCGGGGTCGCCACAGCAGTATGAACCGCCAACTTATCCAAGTTTTAGGCAGCGGATGCCCTTCCATCTCTGGGAAACATCCATACACACTCATTCACTTTCATACACTACAGATAATTTAGGTTACCCAATTTACCTATACCACATGTCTTTGGACTGTGGGGGAAACAGCAGCACCCGGAGGAAACCCACGCAAATTCAGGGAGAACATGCAAACTCCACAAAGAAACACCATCTGACTCTGACCCAGCCGAGGCATGAACCAGGGACTTTCTTGCTATGAGGCGACAGCACTACCTACAGTGCCACTGCTTCACCAAATTTGGGACTAATCAAAGAAAAAAATAAAGATCAGTCCAAAAATTAGTACACCCAAATAAATATGTTGGGGAAAATACTAAATAAAATTTTAATAAACAGGAAAAACAATCAATAGGAACATAAAATTTGGGTTGGAATGTTGTAGTTTGTGTTTGTTTCGTTTGGAATAATTTACGAATTTAATTATATTACCGTTTTATTCTTATATATATATTAATTAATTCACTTAACTTAAAAATGATTAAAACTTAACTTAGTGTGTGTGTGTATATATATATATATATATATATATATATATATATATATATATATATATATATATATATATATATGCCAAATACACACATACTACTAAGTAACTAAAGTTAATCATTATTAGTAAGTTAAGTGAACTAAAATAGCATCAAATTATGGAAGGTGATTTTTAACATTACTTTAAGATTGAACTTAAGACTTAACCTCAGAATTAACCTGCAACAGACCAGGCTACTTTCCACAACATAAGTTGCCAGTATAACCAAGTTTAAACTATCGGTAATTTGATTTATGAAACAGTACACCATTATTAAATCTGACTTCTCATCAAAATAAGTCTGGCTTTTTACTATAAGCCTGGTTTATGGAACAGGCCCCTGGTCTAGAGTTACAAGCATATTATTCTGTAATGTTTCACCCCCTAACCATCACCCCTTTCAGACACATGCATATACATTATAACACTCAGAACATACAGTTTGAACAGGAAAAAAGAAAAAAAAAAATTCCTGAATTTATGGATGCATTGACTTGAATAGAGGATAACGATTTTTTTTTAAATAAAGACTAGCATCTTTTATCCATTTTGAGAAAGACCTATTGAAAGTTCCCTCCTAACTTACTCCAAAACAGTGACCATAGCAATAGCTGTATGAAAGATGCAGAGTTCTGCGATACACCAGTAAGCAAACACTTATGAACATTAACCACAATTTTATTGTAGAAAAGCACCCCATGGTAACAAATCCATAACTGATGTGGTTATGGTTCAACCAATACATTTTGAATCCATGTGAAAAACATGGCTAGTCTTCAAAGCAACAAGTGTATTTGGTTATTTGCAGAGCAGTTGCTTGAGGAGATGCAGAGAATTCAAATCCACAAGATCAGCCACAATTCTGCAAGAGAACAAAAAGCAAAAATTATTAAAAAAAAAAAAAAAAGCAAACTAAAGAGAAAGTTCAAGTTGGAAGTTCTTTAAAACAAATTACATGAACAGTTATAGGAGATCCACAGGTACTTGCGTGTGCCGACACATGGATCAGAGAAAACATCATTGGAGGCGGATACTGTGCAGCTTCTTTTCCCTTCGCAACTACAAATCAGATTAAAAGGATGCCATTAAAGATATGATTTTAGTATGTGAATGCTTATAAAATGGACCCATCAATTAGTTCAGATCCCATGTCCTGACCCATACCAATTAAAACAGGGGTCATCAATCTCACTCCTGGAGGGCCGGTGTCCCTGCAGAGTTTAGCTCCAACTTGCCTCAACACAGTGGTCTAGTGTTTAAAGTATTCCTAGCAGGACCTTGATTAGCATGTTCAGGTGTTTTTGATTAGGGTTGGAGCTAAAATCTGTAGGGCACCGGCCCTCCAGAAACAAGTTTGGTGACTACTGAATTAAAACAACATTATAAACCCTTAAAAAGTGTTGAGTAAAAAAAGGTAGTCATAACACTGCTAATATTAACTCGCATTCAGCAAGTGCCAAGTTTTAAATGTAAAACCCTGGATATCACTACACACTACTCTGGATTTTTGGCTAGTACAAAAAAATAAAAACTTCCAAAATGGTTCCATTAGAATGTTACTAGAACATTACCTTAACAGCCAACGCAGAATTTGATGGTATTACATGGCATTCAAGTGAATGCAAAATAATATGAACGCAAAATAAGCAGCCATTTGCTTAATACCTTTGTTGCACAAGATCCAGTGAGTTGGGTGCAAAGCAGTTTGTATTTATGCGCTTTTTGATTGGACGTCTTTCCAAGCAAGTGAAATCATCAGTACGTCCATAGTTTGCAGCAATTACCTTAAGCTTACCACGTGCTATGGAGAAAGTGTTAAGACTTTTAAAATCAAAACATGACCCGATATTGATGCAATGAGGATTGAAAATACAGCTCACCACACTTCAATTCACTATTTTTGCCTTCACAAGTTACACTCGTTTCTGAAAGACATTGAGGAAGGTTACAAGTTTGAACAAAGGAAAAAGAACTGGAAGACAGAAAAACAATACATACTTCCTGGGACACAAGTGTAGGTGGTGGTGTAGTATGTGTAGGGGTTAAAACACGGATCTTCCCCAATAACTTGTTGCTTGTCTACGTCACACTCTTCCCGTCCGTTACACCTGTTTGAGGATAAGAAGCATATACTCAAAAGCAAGCATGAGAGACTCAACTACAGACCATTTTAAGGGATGTAAACAATGGTCCGTACATACTTCATGGTTTACATTCATTTCTATAGCTTCTGAGAATCCAAAAAGAGCCACATATTGATGAATGTTATAATAGCGGTTTTAACATTACGTTTTGATCAAATTTATTCTTGTTAGTTATGAAATTGTTTGATAAGGAAATGTTCATGTGTCCATGACCACACTGAAATGGGTCCATACCTATAATCTAGAGCAGGGCTCACCAATCTTGTCCTGGAGGGCTGGTGTCCCTGCAGGGTTTAGCTCCAACTTGCCTTAACACCTGGCTGGGTGTTTCTAGTATACTTAGTAAGACCTTGATTAGCTTTTTCAGGTGTATTTGATTAGGGTTGGAGCTAAAATCTGCAGGACACCGGCCCTCCAGGAACAAGTTTGGTGGAACTTCCTGTTCCTGGAGATCTACCTTCCTGCAGATTTCAGTTGCAACCCATATCAAACACACCTGCCTGTAACTATCAAGTAGTGTTCAGGTCCTAATTAATTGGTTCAGGTATGTTTGATATGGGTAGCAACTGAAATCGGCAGGAAGGTAGAACTCCAGGAACAGGATTGAGCACTCCTGCTCTAGAACAATGAAAGACCCTTACCATTTAGCGACTGCTGGAACTGGAATTGCAAAACACCTAATTTCATTTTGTGGTTTTGCAGGTCCACAATAACGAGTGCTTTGTGATCCTAGTGTCACAGACTTCACAAAGATCACACCAACATCTAAAAAAATAAAACAACAACAACCTTATAAAATTAAAACTTTGTTGGTTAAGTAAGGAACCATTAAATAGCAAATATACAGCAACTTTAATCGATTAGGACCACATCTTACCACAGCTGAGATAAAGTTCAGAATCTATACACGTAACTACAGTGCCTGTAAAAAAAATTTTAAAAAAGAAAAGAAAAAAAGCAGACTTTAAGGCATCAAGTCACTTCAAACAAGTACGCTTCTCTTGGGATTGATTTACAAGCTTTGAATTAGTTGGGAGCAGATACATTTCCCTTTTGTCTACTCCATGTATTCCACAAATTAAATTCCGCAAATCAGTTTGAGCGAAAAATCAATAAGTTTAGCATTCAGAACAGAGCTGCCATTTTTTGACAATATGCACAAAAAATTTAAATAAAGTGTAAACTAATTTAAATTAGTGACAACATCAAGAGAGTAATTCATATGGGGAGAAAACTAAGAAATATTCACTATCCAATATCAAAAGGTAATTCACAGCACCTGCAGATATCTGCTGGCTGCAGCTCAAAAGCACTACTAGAAGACAAAAACAAAAGTAAAATGATTAGGACACTTTTGCACTGCTAATCTCACACACGTACAAAATTTAAGCACAAAACATTGCTTTCACATCAGCTATTTTCAATCCATTAACTTACAAGCAAAGACAACACTAAGAGTAAACATGGTTCTGCTTAATCCATCAACAGCGTGTGCCCTCTTTACTGATTCATATTAATAGGTCCCAGTGTTAATGAGTGACACCTGTGTGCCACACCCACATGAGGACTGACGAGAGAGCTGGAGGCGAGACTGGAGTTAATAGGGTATATGCCGAGCTAGTGCTGTTCCCATGCTGATACACTTCCGGTGACCTGTTATTGTGAACTTTTTTCCATTTTATACGGTTCCTTATACAGCATCGATGTTGTAATGTCATTAAAATACATTCAGTTAAATAAACTTTAGCATTTATTTGGTTGCTCAAGCGTAAAACGAGACAAAAAGCCGTTTACTTGCACGCGCCCGTCAGAATCGGCAGGCTAATGCAGAAGCTCCATTGAATATAATGGGGTAAAATAAATGCTCATATTATAAAGACATGGCGGGGGAAATGTAATTTAATGCAGTGCTTCTTGTACAATCTGAGACCCACTTTAAATCGGATATCACTCAGCTAGTGGAGATCGCTGATTTTTAAAGAAAACCGACCTTAAACGCACCTGATTTTGCATTGGCATTCAATTCGCCGGAAGCGCTTAACCCAGGTTACTGGCAAATTAAAAGTCTTATTAGCATGCTTCGACATATACCCCATAGTGGAGGGAAATATCATATTATACAGAAGCATATTAAAGCACAGGGTGTGAATAGAAGAAATAGAAGGAAGGTTTTAACCAGGCTGAGATTTGAGCACTTTTTAATAAGTAACAGTAAATCAGATGAATGTATGGAATGTAAAGTAACCAGAAGATGCAACAAATATACTTTTGCATTGTAGAAACTATAGAAAAAGAAGATTAAAGCAAAAGATAAGCCAAATTGAATGTTACAGGTGTGTTGCGAACAACACGGGAGGGGATTGAAGATGTACAGTATACGCTGTTTTTGAATATTTAAAGCATGAGGGATTTTTATACAATTAAGGATTTATTTAGCCTGAATGGTCGCACAGTTGTTAGCATTATCGCCTTACAGCAAGGTGACTGGTTAGAGTCCCGGCTGGGCACGGAGGCATTTCTGTGTGGAGTTTGCATGTTCTACCCGTGTTTGCATGGGTTTCCTCCTAGTGCTCTGATTTCTCCCACAATCCAAAGATATGTGGTTCATTCTGCTGTGGCGACCCCTGATAAATCAGAGATTAAGGTCAGTGGGGATTTCTTTACTTTGTGTTTAATTAAAAGATTCACATTTAATGTAGATTCTGAGACTACTCCAAAACTTCAGGTATGAACATGAATTGATTTACACTTTGGACCACACATTTTTTGTCATGTAAGTTTGGTGTCACGTCACACACTGCGTTTAATTTGGAGGTGCTTGTTCCAATGCCATAATCCCTTTAAAGAGACCCTCCAAAGCGAGTAGGGTATAGAAATGAGCCCTTTAAAATGGAACACAGTGTTAATATGCCATGGCGGAATGAACCGCCAAATTATCCAGTTTTATGCAGCAGATGCCCTTTCAGCCGCAACCCATCACTGGGAAACATCCACACACACTCATGCGCACTCTTTCACTATGGACAACTTAGCCAACCCAATTCACCTGTACCGCATGTCTTTGGACTGTGGGGGAAATCGGAGTACCCAGAGGAAACCAATGCAAACGCAAGGAGGACATGTAAACTCCACACAGACATGCCAACTGACCCAGCTGAGGCTCGAACCAGCGATCTTCTAGCTGTAAGGCCACAGCACTACCTATTGTGCCACTGCGTTGACCCCATTTTAATTTCTATCATTTAAAAAAATGTATATGAATGAATATATGCAATGAAAACATATGAATTATTGTATTTTAAATTATATATTTCATACACTGACGAATAGCTCAAGCATGGCTTTTGAAATTATAAATTTCTTGTTCATACTGTTGTTTTAGTTAGGGATATATGTATATATATATATATATATATATATATATATATATATATATATATATATATATATATATATATATATATATGTGTGTGTGTGTGTGTGTGTGTGTGTGTATGTATATATATATATATATATATATATATATATATATATATATATATATATATATATATATATATATATATTAGGGATGTAACGGTATTGTAAATACCGTCATACCGCAATATTAAATTTTTTCGATATTACCGAAGTCGCATGACTCGGTAAAACTATAGGTCTTCTGAGAAAATTTGCTCAGGCGAATGAAGCGAACGTGAGGTAGCTGAAACTTCATTTCCCATCAGCCCCGGCGTGGCCATAATCCTTTGCGGTCTGTTGTCGCTACAGATCCAGTAATGCGGAAATGGAGTGTGCTGCTAGTAGCGGAGATGAAAAAAAGATGGAAATGATCGAACCTAAAGCGGGTGTTGTCGCCGCGCGCGTGCTGAATAGCGGTGCTGTCGCGCGCGTTCTGATCAGCTGTGTTGTGGCGCGCGTATTGTAAAGCGCCGAGGGGGGGTTGAGCGCGCATACTCAAGAGAGGTGTTATCGCGCGCCTACTGAAGGGCGGGACTGGACGGAGGTTGTGTCGCGTCGCGGGGGCACTTTTGATCGTTTTGGAAGGGCATTTTCTATCCAAGACTAAAAAGGGCATGTGCACTGCACAGGTTGATCCCTATGTGTGCAAGTGCCTGCAAGTTGGGGAATACGACTAATAACAGTCATGGGGACTGCAGAAACACAGCACACTGTTCAGATTGATGCAGACATTGACTTGTACCGCAAAGAGATCTCTATCTCACTCATGGTTTGTCCTCTCAAGTGGGGGAAAGACAATGCACAACGTTACCCCACTGCTGTCAACATGGGCCAAGTCATATCTCTCTTGTCCCAGAATCCTCAGTCCCAAATGAGAGGGGTTTTTTCTGTTGCAGGGGACATTGTAAATACCCAGAGATACCAGCTTTTACCAGATTATAGTTATATGATAATTTTCCTTTAAACCCATCTCTATCTAAGTGAGTGATTAAATGTTGAATGTGATGAGTTTTTAACAATACTAAATTGAAACTTTATTTTTTTACATGGTTTAATAATTTTTTGTTATTAAAATTGAAGTTCCTGTTTCAAAGCTAACAGATAGATGGCTAATTTGTATGTCATTGACACTTTTGGCACTTTTTTGGAGTATTTTCAAAAGTTTTTTTTTTTCCTGTAAATGATTCAATAAATACCGTACCGTGACATTCATACCGAGGTATTACCGTACCGTGAAATTCTGATACCGTTACATCCCTAATATATATATATATGTGTGTGTGTGTGTGTGTGTGTGTGTATGTATATATATATGTATATATATATATATATATATATATATATATATATATATATATATATATGTGTGTGTGTGTGTGTGTGTGTGTATGTATATATGTATGTATATATATATATATATGTGTGTGTGTGTGTGTGTGTATGTATATATATATATATGTGTGTGTGTGTGTGTGTGTGTGTGTCCATAATTCCAGTAGTATTTCACAAAATTACTGCTTACTGTGTAATTACTTTTTTGATCAATTGCAGAAATGCTTCCTTGTTTGAAATTGATTTAAAAAAAAGTTAAAATAAAACTCCCTTCCAGTTGCAGGCAGCTGTATATGACTGTACCTTTCCAAATATATACTCATGTTATAAATATTATGCAGCATTTGCTAGATTAGGGGTGACACAGCTCTGATCCTACCTAAACATAAAGATAACCAGCTGCAAAAAAAAAAACAACCACAAAAAACAACACAGAATGATGGGTGTAAAACAGTTAAAGCCAGGACAAGAAAAAAAAATTAGGCATCTGAAGTCAATCAAGATGATAAGGGAGTGTCTGTGAGTCACGAATTCACAAGAAATTATATGACAGCTCACAGCCCCATGTGTTTCTCATGCATTCCCTGGCTCATCACAAACATGTTGACTGTCTAGGAGCTTACAGGAAACTCTTTGAAAAAAAAAAAATATGTGGGAATTAGCCAGTTCTCACTCACAAACTCGTGCTCGCTTTCTGTCTCCTTGCTTAGACAAGTCAAGGAATGTGGCTTCTTTCTTCTTCTGTGGCGGTTTCGCTTCTTTCCTGCTTGTTTACGCTTGGCCTGTGGCTCTTTCCCAAGCCTGACAGGGAGAAGTGAGAATGTTTTCCGTTTCCGGTGGGGTTGGGTCCAGACTCTGACCTCTCATACTTCTCCAAACCGGTTACAACAGATGACCCACAACTACATCCAGCCATTCACTAAAGCCATTATCACCTCATCACGTACCGCTAACCTTTTCAAAATTCCAGTTTTATCAACTTTGGAATGTTCTTCCTTCAAACAGCTCCGTGGAATTGTTGTTAAGACTCTCCAGAAGTCATAAGCAGAGTCATGAAGTCTGCTCCCACGGATTTCCAGAGAAATTACCTATCATTAACTGTGTTTGTATAATATTTTGGCTTAATGATTATTCCAGCCCAGTCTCACGAAAAAAACATACAAGTAACTATTTTACGTATTGTCAGAAAGTGGCTAACCTGTACACATTCATATAATTTTCTTTGTATAAATGTATACATTTTAAAGTTATGGCTCCAAATCCCGTCCCTTAACTCAACCTTTAATGGGGGATGAACAAATTGCATTGAAATGTACTAAAATAATAAAAAAAATTAAATTGGCTTTAAAATATATGTGAAAATTGCAAATCAGTTTGATGTTAAAACGTTGACGTCTTTTTGACATCCACAAATTGATGCTCTATTAACCACCAAAATATTTTAATTCAGCTGAAAGCTTCCAAGTTATAAATTTACTCTAAATGTTGTATCCCTAAAATGCATGTAAACTTTGATGTAAAAATGACATCAAATTGACATCCAACATTTGCATCAAAAACACATAAAAAATCGATTATAGGACTCACTTCAAATCGATTTGCATTTTTTGTATGTTTTAGTGTTTCGATTTAAATGTTTTGATTTGAAGGTGTCTGCTGGAATTTTTTATTTTTTTTTCCCGGATCATGCACTGTGCTGTAAAGCTATGTAAACACAAACATCCAAAATAATAATAAACAATGCTGTTCAACTGTATATTGATTCTCTTTGAACAGTATACTTATGTCTGAAAAATTAATTTTACAGATCATTTGGTCTCAAAAAGCATCCATTTTTGTTCAAAGATCCAATAAAAATATATGTATATGTTCTATTTCACAAACATTCAGAATTATAAACATCATATAGAAATATTAGGTGAAGCAGTGGCGCAGTAGGTAGTGCTATCGCCTCACAGCAAGAAGGTCGTTGGGTCGCTGGTTCGAGCCTTGGCTCAGTTGGCGTTTCTTTGTGGAGTTTGCATGTTCTCCCTGCGTTCATGTGGGTTTCCTCCGGGTGCTCCGGTTTCCCCCACAGTCCAAAGACATGCGGTACAGGTGAATTGGGTAGGCTAAATTGTCCGTAGTGTATGAGTGTGTGTGAATGTGTGTGGATGTTTCCCAGAGATGGGTTGTGGCTGGAAGGGCGTCCGCTGCGTAAAAACTTGCTGGATAAGTTGGCGGTTAATTTCACTGTGGCGACCCCGGATTAATAAAGAGACTAAGCCAACAAGAAAATGAATGAATGAATGATAGAAATATTGTATAGCAGATCCTCTAGTTTTTCGCGATTCCACGGTCGTTGAATCCAATGCAAAATCAACAAAAAGTCTCAAAATTTTGCATTTCTGTAAAACTCTTAATTAAACACAAAATAATTGCGAAAAATTTTAATAATCTCATCTAACATCCAATTACAAACCATATAATTAAAATATATTTATTTCAGTTTGCAATTAATTGTTTTACATGACTGCATACCCATGTATTTAAGTTTCTAATTACATTACAAGCACCTTACATTGACATTGGTTCAAGGATGACAGCCGCTGGGCATGACCAAATTGAAAGACATTATTTACATTATTTTTTTGTGAATTTATTTGATAGTCTACAGAACAAACCATCGTTATACAATAACTTGCCTAATTACCCAAACCTGCCTAGTTAACCTAATTAACATAGTTAAGCTTTTAAATGTCACTTTAAGCTGTATAAGAGTGTTTTGAACAATATCTAGTCAAATATTATTCAGTTTCAAATATTATTCATATTCATCATGACAAAGATAAAAGAAATCAGTTATTAGAAATGAGTTATTAAAACTATTATGTTTGGAAATGTGTTGAAAAAAAAATCTCTATTAAACAGCAATTGGGGGAAATAAGCGGGGGAAATATATAAATGCATATATTTGCATATAATGCAAAATAAGTGACTTTTATCAGGAAAAAAAGTTTAAGGGTCTATTTAACATCCAACAGATGATGTTGACGCCTTGCAGATGTCTTTCGAATGTACTGTAAATGTGCACATCAAATACCTCTGATTTAAGTGTGATCTTTATAGTTCACACTCTTGGTGTAAATGGTTTTATAGTTAGTCTTTTTAATCTTTATCTTCTTCATCACCTTTCTTTTGTAGATTGCTAGGCGACCAACAACCGTTTTCTCAAAGGATGAAAGCTGAACGAACATTGCTGCAACTCTGATACAAGTTTTACTTTTGGAGAAATTAAAAAGTGCTGTAGTGTTTAGGTGTTCTGTGTTTGTCTCTGATAATTAGTCTACCGAAATATATTCCATACAAAGTAGGAAGCCGATCAGTCACGTGACTTGCGTTGCACTTGCTGCATTCTGATGCTTTCAACTGGGATGCGGATCCATTCCTTGGCAGTTTGCTAGTCCTTGACTGAGCCTTTTCTCGTTCGCAAAGAAACTTTTCAAAGACGTCTGTTTCTTACTCATTTTGCTAGCTTGTGGGTCATTTTGGCGCTCAAGTGACTGAGATATAATTAAGAAAATATGGCCATTTTTCAAAATAAAAGATTTTTCAAAATAAAAGATCCCTCAGACTCAGATAATAAGTAAAACAGAAATAATTTATGATTTCTTGTGTGGCCCGGTACCAATTGATCCATGAACCGGTACAGGGATGGGAACCACGATGTAAGCAGCATGCTAATTTATGCTAGACACATTTTTAACAGAAAAAATATAGCTACTACTAACATGTTAATTCATGCTAACAGTGTTTAAAAACATGCAAGAAACCATTTGTTTTCTTTCTTTCTTTATTTCTTTCTTTCGTTCCCACTTCACCTTAAGTTTACTCATGCAACTGTTTTAAGCATTCAAGTAATGCTTTCTCCAACATTAAAATTTGTCATAGTACATTATGAACTGATGGATTATTATTTTTTTTATTTTTATTTATTTTTTGCCTAAAAGAGTACACTATCGTTTACAACTTTGTGGTCAATACAATTCATTTTCTATTATTGTTCACAACAAAGGAAAAATTAAATGAATAAATAAGCAACAGTAAATATTACCCTTTCAAAACCTAATCTCACAATTTCACATATTTTTATATGTTCAGAGCAGAAAATGCAGGATGGATTCCATTTAATCTTAGTGGTGAGTCAGTGAATGTGTGGCTCCAGTCTGATACCTTCTTAATCAACAACATGCTCCCATAATGAGTTCCTGAAGCATTATTTGTCTCTTTTGCACGTGATTAATGTTGTTGTGTGATCGCAGTGATAATGAAACCAAGAAAATTGTCTTGTTTACTACAATCTGAAGGGGATTGTGCAACTCAACACCGGGAAGGAAGTCTATTTTATTTCTCTTTACTTTCTCTTTATTGGTTTCTTTCAGTATTTCGCAATATCTGATAGAGGGATGATGAAAACACAAGAACCGAGTGACAGAGCTGTAAATAGAAGCAGAGCTCTAAATGTTATTTATTTATTTATTTATTTTTTTGCACTCACCTGCATATTCTGTACTGTATGGACTGTACATGGGTACATTTGCTTTGTATTTATATATTTAAATTGTTTAGATACATTTAGATATTACTATGAAAGAGGGAAATTTCAGCACAGGCTCATTTATATCGTACAGAGAAAACATTTGCAGTATTGGCAGCAAACTCTGCTGTCATACCTTCATCATACCTTTGATAACACACTGACAGACAATATTACAAATTGAACGGGTTTCATGTGACTTTCTCAAGTAAGTTTATTTTCAAACATCAGTTTAATTCAGTTTTCATTATTTTATTTTTTCATTCAAAACATCACAGTAGATGTAATGCAGAATAAAAATGGTCCATCAACACCCCGCAATACCATAAAAAAGCATCAGGAAACACTTTAAAAATCTAATATAAAAAATAATAATAAACAAAGCTTTTGCAATTTCATAAGTATGCAAAATTAAAATAATTTTCAAAATATTATATATATATATAGGCTGGGAGACTTTTTTTTTTTTTTTTTTTGTAAATTAAGTATAATCTTCAGGCCTTTGCCTTTCATATAAGCCACTTCTGATACCAAATGATCTACTAGAAGTCAAATTATCATTAGTTGTTTCTAAAACTTGAATAGGCAACAATAAATTTTGTATTTTTTATTATGTTTTGAGAAAAGGTTTGTTGTCTTATTAATGGACATTTGAATGAGAAGCTTTTTTTCTTCAAATAATCAGTCATTGTGGAAAAAGTGCAACACAATATTCTGACTGATCCACTGATCTTGCCGAAACACTCAGAAAAATACAGCTTTTTTGTTTCTTTCTCTCTCTCTCTCTGGTGTTAATGTGTACATGTGTGGTTGTGTGGTTGGGTGGCACAAAGGCTGGTTATGTAAGAAAGGACCTGCCCCAGCAATGACCCACATCTCCACTCTCATAACATGGTTTAGTACTGTGTAGTATTGCAGTCTGAACACACACACACGCTGCAAAAAAATGCTTTTCTTTCTTAGATTTTTTGTCTTGTTTCTAGTCCAAATATATAAAAATTCCTAAATCAAGAAGAATTTTCAACACAAGCACAACATATTGTCTTGTTTTGAGAAATAATATGCCAATATTAAGTGAGTTTTTCCTTAAAACAAGCAAAATAATCTGCCAATGGGGTAAGCAAAAAAATCTTACGTCAAAAGAAAAAAGATTATTTTGAAACAAAAAACAAAATTGATTAGCTTAATAGACACGGTGATACATTTCTGTTATATTTCAGAAGACGTTATTTAAAATGTATAGTGTATTACTCAAAAAAAATGCTGTGATTTATTTTATTATTATTAATTAATTTTTTTTTGGCTTAGTCCCTTTATTAATCTAGAGTCGCCACAGCGGAATGAACCGCCAACTTATCCATCATAAGTTTTTATGCAGTGGATGGCCTTCCTGTTGCAACCCATCTCTGGGAAACATCCATACACACTCATTCACACTCATTCGCTACGGACAATTTTACTTACCCAATTCATCTGTGCCGCATGTCTTTGACTGTGGGGGAAACCCACAAAAACACCGGGGAGAACATGCAAACTCAGCGTCGCCCTTATTTTATTGTTGTTTAGGTATATTTTTATAGCTGTTATTCAACAGTATATTTTGCACTTTTGCACTAAATATACACAGCTTACTTTCCTAAGTTGTTGACATACCACATGTAATTTGTGGTTAGTTGCATAAGTTGTCATTCAGGTATTAAGAAGACCCATAACACTATCAATGTTTCTTTTGAAGAATTTTTTTGGGGCTATGGTGTCTCACTATTGTCGATCTTGTCATGCTTGTCAGGTTGCTGGCAATCCAAATCAGGTTATTTCCTCAGCTCCTTTAAAGCCAATTCCAGTAATGACTGAGCCATTTGAGAAACTTGCAATTGATTGTCTTGGCCCTCTACCAAGGACAAAATCTGGTTACTCCTACTTGTTGACTTTGATGTGTTCTGCAACTAGTTTTCCTGAAGCCATGTCACTGTGTTCCTTAAAGGCTTCAACCATTGTTAAGGCCATTGTGAAGTTCTGTACCACATTTGGTCTGCCAAAGTTTATTCAGTAAGGGTCAAATTTCATGTCAAGGGTCTTCCGTAAGTTAATGAAAAGTTAAACATTCAACACGGTGTATCTAGTGCGTACCATCCACAGTCACAGGGTGTTCTTGAAAGGTTTCATCAAACCCTCAAGGCCCTAATCAGAACATACTGTCTCCAATGTGAAACATATTGGGATGAAGATGTCCCACTCCTATTGTTTGCTATTTGTATTATGGTACAGGTCTATCTTGGATTCAGCCCAGCTGAATTAGTTTTTGGGCATACTCTTCGTTGAAACTGTTACAAGAACAGTTACTTTCTACAAGTCAGTCAGTCACTCCTCCTAAGAATGTATTAGATCATGTGAGTTCATTTCGTGAACGTTTACGTTTAAAGAGCTAAAACGTTTAACGTAAAAACGTTTAAAGAGGCTCTTAAATATGAGTCTGTTCTGTGCTTTCACTTTATTTAGGCATGGGAACACTTTGAAATAAATATAAAAATGGTGGGATTCCCTTCCTTTTCATTACAGGTGGCATTGCCCCTCCAAGGTTTTGGAAGTTTCTGATTGCCTTATTGACAACATTTGAGTTAATTGGAGGGACAACTGTGGAATAGTATTTAAAGAAAACCTCAAACACACTGCTTCCTTGTGTGACAACATGGAAAAATCAACAAGCCAGAGTCAACAAAAAAGACATTAAAGTTTGCTAATTTACACTGGGAAAAAAAAATAATTTTTGGAGACATGTCCTGTGGTCTGATGGAACTTAGATTGAACCGTTTGGCCATAATGACCAGTGTTACATTTGGGGGAAAGCTTTCAAGCCTAGGATAACCATCCCAACTGTGAAGCATGGGGTGGCAGCATCATGTTGTGGGGCTGCAGGATGGACTGGTTCACTTCACTGCATAGATGGCATCATGAACAAAGAACATTGTGTAAAAATACTGAAGCAACATCTCAAGACATCAGCCAGGAAATTAAAACTTGGCCACAAATGGGTCTTCCAAACAGACCATGAGCCTAAGCATACTGCCAAATTAGTTAAAATGTGCGTTAAGGACAACGGAGTGAATGTTTTGGAGTGGCCATCACAAAGCCCTGATCTCAACCCTATGGAAAATTTGTGGGCAGAATTGAAAAAGCTTGTGCGAGCAAGACAGCAAACAAATCTGAGTTACTTACACCAATTCTGTCAGGAGAAATGGGCCAAAATTCCTTCAAAATATTGTGAGAAGCTTGTGGAAGGATACCCAAAACATTTGACCAAAGTTATACAGTTTAAAAGCAAAGCTAAAATTAGCCAAGGAAATGTTTGTAAACTTTTGATTGACTAGAAATTAATAAAAAATTCTCAAAAAAAAAAAACAATCTAATTATTATAGCATTTAGCAAATGTAAATGATTTAGGTAATCCTAAAATAGCAAATGTTAAGTATGATTTACCTTTAGACATTATTTTCAAATGGTTATGTTTCTTTTTTAGAGTGTATGTAAACTTCTGGTTTCAACTGTATATGCTTGTACCTCATTAAAACTGCTAATACAACCAGTCTTTATCTATTTTATGACATCTTAAAAATGAAATATTGGGTATTGCTTACCATAGCAAAGCATCTGAGAATCTGACACACCCTTTACTTTTGAAGACTTTTAAAAATCGTCATCTGAATAATGTCAGGCTGCAAATGTTGCCAATAATAAAGTATTCAAATCAAGAGTCAACAGTGCATTTTATTCCCCAGCAATATTTTTCATTGGCTCTAGCTTATTTTCCTCCATTATCATGCTGGCTACAAGACACAAAAGGAGTCAATGCACAAGACAGACAGACAGACAAAACAAACACATCCACACACATGTGGAAGGGGGTTGGGCAAGTGAGTGTGAATCAAGCCTTTGGGGAGTGAATGTTTTATGGAGTGGGGGGAGGAGGAGGAACAAAATAAATAATTAGGAACTGTGATGCTCATAAGCCAATAGTCTCACACACGCGCACACACACAATCAAGAGAGAGAAAGAGAGAGAGTCTCCCTGCGGATGCTGGTAAACGCATTCAAATAATGCAATAAAAACAAATGACTGCAAATGAAACAGCCATCCGTATCTATCCTTCAGGATATGTCAACATGAGCGTCATCGATCAGACTATTCATTTCACTGGGTGTTCTCGGGATGGATATCCTCCCTCTTGTTGGGATAGACTTCCAGCTAAATACACACTGCTAATATTGTTCCTCAAACAGGCCGAGCCTCGGGGCCGGAAGCACCCCTTCCTCAAATATTGATTCTAGCCTTTCTGCGTATGAATACTAAACTCACAATCGTGTAACTAGTTTTGAGTGTGTAAGTGTATTTGTTTGGCTGTAATCTTAGACAAACAGCAATATCCTTTTTAAAAAAAGATTAGGAAAGAGAACGAGAAAGAACAGGCTATTGTTAGAATTGTAGAATGCATATTATCGTGCTGTTTTTCTATGTCTTCAGTATTTAGTCTGTACCGTGTGTACACTATGCAAATCTTCTGCTACATGGAATAGCCAGATGACCTGCTACATTAAGCAGATGATCAGTATACAGTACATGCTGCACCCTGATCAACACGTGACAACATTGTTTGAAACATACACACGCACACACACACACACACACACACACACACACGCACACACACACACACACAATGTTTGTTAAAAAAAACAATGCAGGTTCATTCAGAAATAAAACACACTCTTTGACACTCTCTACAGTTCTGCTGTGGCTTTGCAGTAAGTCAATATTCTGGTCTTTTTTGTTGTTGTTGTTTCTTTCAAGCATATTTTAGGAATTTTAACCTAAGAACTGCTTTTAATTTTGTATAAAATCATCGATAGGTGCTGTATAATGGTTATAGAAGGCTTTAAAAAAACACTTTATATTTACTCATTTAATGTTCACTCAATTTTCTTCATTCCTTCATGCCATAATCTTGTCTACCTTGTCTTACTGTTTGCCTGTTTGGTCTCTCACAACAAATGATATCTTGGAGCCAACAGCTAGACTGTACAAAGGGGCCTATAATGGCCCGTTTCCACTGAGTGGTTCTGTACCGTACCACTTTTTCGGCACCCTTTCGAAAGAGTACCAAACATGAGAAAACGCTTTCCTCAAAAAGAGGAAACTCTGGAGAGCCTGGTGATGCGAAATTAGTTGCTTTATACTGAATCTTTCCTTCTAAAAGTGCTTCCTTGGTCTTATCTATATTTCTTTGCACGTTGAACACACGTCGTCCACAACAGGAAAAAAACTGCAACTACGTTAATTGCGTTTTTTTTTTTTTTACGCGTTAAATATTTCAATTTAATCGCATACGTTATTGCACTAATTTTGACAGCACTAATATATATATATAGTCAAAATGTTCAAGGATGTGGATATGGGTGGGTGATACAACTGACTATGAACACATTGTGGTTATTGGCATCAGATGGGCTGGTTTGAGTATCTCAGAAATTGTTATGTGGGCAAAAATGCCTTGTTGATGCCAGAGGTAAGAGGGGGATATTCAGACCTGTTCAAGCTGATAGAAAGGCAACATTAGTCATTCTATGATAATGTGCGCTGCCAAATTCCCTGAGAAAAGTTTCCAGTGCCATACTAAATCAGGCAGTTCTGAAGGTAAAAGTGATTCACCCTCTAGTAATATGTACCTAATAAATTGACCAGTGAATGTATAGTGTTGCAGTATTGAAGATATTGTTATCTGTGTATTATTATCACAATTTTTGTGATTGCTAGCAACATAGCCCTCACAGGTTGCTGGAGAGCCCTCCCTGTCACTTACCCGAACTCCATATCCCATCATGCCCTATAGTTACACACTGGATTCTGCTCATATCCTAATTACATACACACATTTATGACAACATTAATGATTGCATGGACTCTATAAACACCATTTTAACTGTAGAGTTATTTTCTATGTGTTTTCCATGTTTTTTTTAATATTTTGATCCTTTGAATGTCAGTGATTGTCAGCTGCCTGCCTCAAACTTTTTGCCTGTTACATTGTTTAGTCTCTGGATTATCTATGGCTGCGTCCGAAACCGCATACTTCCATACTATATAGTACGCCAAAATCAGTGTGCGAGCCGAGTAGTATGTCCGAATTCATAGAATTCAAAAATCAGTATGCGAGAAGTACCCGGATGACTTACTACTTCCGGCGAGATTTCGGAGTGCGCATCCCATGCATGCTGCGCTATCCCATGATGCCCCACGAGCGAATTCATGAATGGAAGTAAAGCGACGCAACTGACGCAGGTAGGTCACGTGACCATGACATAATGGCGGATGTAGTACGTCCGAATTCCATTCATACTTTCACATTCATACTGTATAGAACGTACTTTTCTAACGGCCGAGTAGTACGGTTAAATTGAAATGCAGTACCTACTGAGTAGTAGGCGGTTTCGGACGCAGCCTATGTGTTTTGTGTTTGCTCCTGTTTTGAACTTTGTCTGCCTGACTACTCGAATAAACTTCATATTGGATCCAACCCCTGTTGTCACAATCTTATCCTCACAACTATAAAATACACAAGACGTCTTACTGGTTTTGAAAGAAGTAAAATGCATTGAACAGTTTGGCTGCTCTAGCAAAGTAAACTCCTACAAGAAAAGGAACCAGTGGTTGACAATTCTCTGGGACATGAGCTTTGATACATGTTCTTTATGACAGTTTCTGCAGCTTGTTATAAACCTTCAGGGAGAATCTCAGTGAACACTTGAGAAATACTGTATATGTCTAGATTTAACTTGAAATCTCTACATTTAAATGAACCAACCACACTTCAAAGCACATATTTTAATCTGTATGAAACAAACACAAGGTAGAGTCTTTGCCGCTTGACCTCATTTTTTAAAAATGAATTCCTGACTCCTCTAATCAAAGCAAATCACATGACTAAAACCACTTGAATGCCCACAGACATATGAACAAAGAAGTGTCTGTCATTTTGGGAGGAGATGTAAAACCAGGAATAGGCTAAACTTACATCAAAGGACCATGCGATGGGATGTGGCAACTTTCAGGGGATGATATGGTGTAATGTGTCTCTTATGGTAGTGATATAGTTTGATTGACAGGATGATGTCTGATTGAGGACTCCAGAAACGACTGTAAAAAATGTTGGTGTAACAAACTCATTCTCTTATGGTGAGCATGCACATTAGGTTGTGCAACCTGATAAAAATGAATGAACCCAACTTTGATGACTTCCGCTACTGAGAAACACAGAAATGTGAAAAGGTTTTTTAGTAGCGGAAGTCCTCGAAGCTGGGTAATTTTAGAGCACAGTGAATAAAAGGAAATACTTTTTTTTTTCTACAATCCTGTTCGCTGAAATTATGAAAGAAAATCTTGATGATTCATTCATTCATACATTTTCCTTTGTCTTATTTTTCATCAAGGGTCGTAACAATGAAATGAACCACCAACTTATCCAGTATATGTTTTACACAGTGAATGGCTCTCCAGGTGCAACCCAGTACTGGGAAATATCCCAACACACTCATTCACCCACATACAAAAAGGCCAATTTAGTTCATTCATTTCTCCTGTACCACAAGTCTTTGGACTAGGGGGGGAACCGAAGCACCAGGAGGAAACCCATGCCAACATGAGGAGAACATGCAAACTTGAAACAGAAATGCCAACTGACCCAGCCAGGACTTGAACCAGCGACCTTCAGCTGTGAGTTAACAGTGCTAGCCACTAAGCCACCATGTTGCCCAAACCTGATGATGGTGTTATCAATTGTGTAAAACTGATAATGGCAGCCAGAAGAGAGAACAACATCAAATTTACTGTCATGCCCATACACTCTGCATTTCAAATGCCTCGCACAAGAGGTAATTTATTTATTTATTTATTTATTTTTTGATGCAAAGAGGATTTAATACATACTTAAATACAAAATAAATATTTTATAAATTTAAGTACTTATAAATACTTAAAAAAAATAAATGATAATAATAATTATATATACTGTCATGGATTTAAGATGCTGATCACTGCTTAACATATTACAGTCTTACCAAATAATTTTTTGTTTGATTCATACAGTTAAGCACAAAATTTTATCCGTGATTTCAAGTGTGAAATTTAATCATAAGCTTTGCAAAAAACATTTCTCCGTTCAAAGAGGTACACTCAAACAATAAGTAAATAGATAAATAAATAAATAAATAAATAAATAAATAAATAAATAAAATGTTGCTGCCTGTTCAATTTACTTACTTAAAATGAGCTAAAACAAACACAATTCTTGAGATTTTTTCAGGACAACTTAATTGCTCTATGTTTAATCCACTTAATTATTAATAGCTAACTTAATTAGTTTTTTGGAAAACATAAATGAACAAACCTAAACTCATTTTGATTATGTAGCCTCATTTCTAAAGAGCAGCAAATACATCCTAGGAGCTATGTTCTTTCCCAGTTTTAATTGTTGCTATGTATGATTAATCTCAAATTTTTCTCATGAGTGTCATTCACATCTGCTCTTCTCACATAAATCTACTAGAGGCTGCTATTGACTGACTGGCAGACCAACCAATCCCCCCAATCTCCTCTTTCCTTAAACCCAACCGATAGTGTTTTTAAAAGCACCGACTGACCAGCACCCACCCACTTCCCTAAACCCAACCGACAGTGTTTTCAAAAGCAATCAAGAAACAAGAAAAGCCCTCACTGCCGCCTGATTTTTACCACAGTGTCAGATTGTACTACATTTTCACCCAGCTGTTTGCTTGTTTATTTTATTTTTTGGCTTTTGTTTTACCTGCTTTCGGAAACTGTTCTTCACTGGACTTGAACTCTGTCGTCACAGTCAACTCCACTCTGCGTCTCAAATGTTCCAACATACACGCCGAGCCACTCGACTGGTTTCTGTGGAAAAGCCACCCACATGAATGTAATTGGTCAGCTGCAAAGCAGGGAAAAGAAACGCGCCTGTAGCATTTGTTTTAAAAATGAAATGCAGCCATATGTTATTCTGGCTACATAATTCGCAATCTTCAGTAATGTATAGGGGTAAGTTTTCAGAATGAGCCTATGTTGGAATGAAACCTACATTTTTTACAGTGTACGAGCTGCTCTTACATGCCTAAGAGGCATTTCAAAGATGGGTGATATAACTTACCTCAAATGGACGTTGATTATATGTACTATAGGTTGAAGATTTCAAATATTTATTTTCCAAAAGATGCTATTATCAATTATTATAGGTGCTCACTCATGCAGCAATGGCTTTTAAACAGGGTTTAACTGGGAAAAACCCCACGAAGGCAGTGTCCATTTTAACACAACCCCAACTGACATCCCTAAACCAGAGCCATTTGCTTCTTTAACCTGATGTGTGTCGCAGCATCACTCACAGTTTTGAGTAAATGGCACACTGAATATCAAACACAAGAGCTGGGATTGATGAGCCACACACTCTCCTGCATGAAAGGAGGACCAATGATGGATCAGATGAAAGTGTCTTTCCCCTCTTTCCTCCTTACATCCCTCTTTTTCATCCCTTCCCCCTCCACACATCCATCTGGGAAGTCCTCTGTGAGATCCGGCAGACAAAAGAGGAAGGCCGCTGGCCCCCATCCCTCATTCGGCCTTTCCTCTCAGGGACAAATGGCTCTCTCTCTTTCTTCGTGTCCCCTGGCTGAGGGATTGGCCCTTTTAACTAATGGCTCAGTGTGATTGTGTATTTGTTATGTGTTTAGCAGAAAACTGTGAGCTGGGTTGCTGTGTTCCACTCCAGGATGTTGATATATGCTTCTTTCCTTCCCACAATCATTTTGGGTGGTGCTCATGTAATGAGGAATGTTCAAGGGCGGAACAAATATCAACATTGCGAGAGATTATGATGATCATGACGCTTGTAAATATTGCTCACATTCTACAACCAGGTTTGACAGAGCCGCTTTCAAGTCCTGGCTTGACAGTCCTTTAAGGTATTATAATTAAATGGAAAAGTTATTCAGTATTTAAATCTGTTTTCTTTGTATTTAAGTTGTATTTAAGAAAGGAAACATAATTTGTATAATTGTGTAGTTTCAGTTTAATGGCTAGAAAAAAATGCTGTGTAAACAGATCTTAAATACACATAGTATATATAAAAAAAATTAAAAATGATATATATATATTCTACCTGACAAAAATCTTAATCCAAATAATAACTTGACTTCTAGTTGATCATTTTGGTATCAGAAGTGGCTTATATGAAAGGCAAAGTCCTCTAGATTATGCTTATTTTAGCAAAATAAAATATGATCATGCCTTGATTTTTAATTATTTAATTAGGACAGTAAGATCTGACTTTGCTTAGACAAAAGTTTGTCACTCAACAGAAATAATGTACCATATAGAATATAAAGTCATGGTGCAGAGGATTAAGAATGAATATTGTGTGTGACTCCCATGAGCTTGGAGGACTGCATCCACACATCTATGCAACGACTCAAATAAATTATTATTAAAGTCATCTGGAATGGCATAGAAAGTGTTCTTGCAGGACTCCCAGAGTTCATCAAGATTCTTTGGATTTTTCTTCAATGCCTCCGCCTTCATTTTACTCCGGACATGCTCAATAATGTTCATGTCTGGTGACTGGGCTGGCCAATCCTGGAGCACTTTGACCTCCTTTGCTTTAAGCAACTCTGATGTGGAGGCTGAAGTATGAGAATGAGCGCTATCCTGCTGAATAATTTTCCCTCTGCAGTGGCTTTTAATGGCGAGGCAGTGGCGCAGTAGGTAGTGCTGTGGCCTCACAGTAAGAAAGTCGCAGGGTTGCTGGTTTGAACCTCTGCTCAGTTGGCGTTTCTTTGTGGAGTTTGCATGTTCTCTTGCATGTTCTCTCTGCCTTCGCGTGGGTTTCCTCCGGGTGCTCCAGTTTCCCCCACAGTCCAAAGACATGTGGTACAGGTGAATTGGGTAGGCTAAATTGACCATAGTGTATGAGTGTGTGTGTGAATGTGTGTGTGGATGTTTCCCAGAGATGGGTTGTGGCTGGAAGGGTCTCCGCTGCGTAAAAACTTGCTGGATAAGTTGGTGGTTCATTCTGCTGTGGCAACCCCGGATTAATAAAGGGACTAAGTCGACAAGAAAATGAATGAATGAGTGGCTTGTAATGTAATGGCCAGCACAAATGTCTTGATACTTCAGGCTGTAGAAAAGTTCAGATGTAAAAACCTCTAAATGCCATTTGAACTTTTCTTTTTAAATTAGTATTTTAACCGACTACTGTGTTTAGGTTTTGCAATGTTTTTTAATTAAAAACTGCTTTTATTCTAGGCAAAATAAAACAAATAAGACTTTATACCAGGAGAAAAAAAAATTTATCAGACACTGTAAAAAATGTCCTTGCTCTGTTAAACATCATTTGGGAAATGTTTAAAAAAAGAAAAAAAAATCAAATGGGGTTAATAATTTTGAATTTAACTCTGTGTGTGTGTGTGTGTGTGTGTGTGTGTGTGTGTGTGTGTGTGTGTGTGTGTGTGTGTATATGTATATATATATATATATATATATATATATATATATATATATATATATATATATATATGACCTTAATGATCCCAGATATTTCAACAATAGTAAAATTATTTTTACAATTATTGCAATTATTAATGTGTTTAATTCTTTACATTTTTAATAGGTCACAGTTGTGGTTTTATTTATTTATTTATTTATTTATTTATTTATTTATTTATTTATTTTTCAAATTGTACTTGCAGAATTTTTTGTTAAATTTTCCAGAAATTACTACACTTGATTGTATTGGGTGCGGTGTACTGTAAATCATGCTAAAATGCTAAAAAAAAAAATGCTAACATAAAATAAAAAACCAAACATTATGGTAAAAACGACACATTGTAATATAAATAGGGAAGGAGAAGATATTGTTTTCATGCTTGAAAATCCATATTTGAGGAATCACTTTGCAAGATAAACAAACCATCTACTCTGTCCTGCAAGTTGACGTTCAGGATTACCAGCCACTCTACAAAAAGAGAGATCCAAAGAACACAACAGACTTAACCTGTGGCTCGTCCTGCTGTCATCTGCTAACCAAACCAACTGCTAAGAGGGTTTTTTTGACCTGAGGTGTCCTGCAAGTGATTCTGAATAAGCCAAATACTGAGAACCACTAATCAAATCAACCTGGACCTTACCGCAGTTTACCACCACTGAACCTAACCTGTGTTTTAAGTCCACCAGGTACTGCCGCTCAACTCAGATGAACTCAGGGATTTCCTTAGAAGAGAAAAACGGGGGAAAGTTTATATCAGTGCTGTGGTGTAAAAGGAAAAAAAAAATGAAAGTGAGAGCAGGATAGTTGCTTAACATCTGGCCTGAAAACAAGCTTAATGAAAAACAGACAGCGAACGCTTAACACACACGTATGACGAATGGGTTTTTTGCCATTCCTGGGCCTCAGACTTGGCTTTTATTATTTCATTTGTCGAAGTGTTTTCTCTTCCTCCCTCTCTTTTTTCGCAGCGCTGGAGAAGAACAAACACATTCCTGACAGCATTCCTGAAGAGTGAAAAACAGCATTCAGAACACCACGGCCCTGTTTACAACATCTGTCTCAGGTGATACAATCGCTAGTGGTCATCTGGTTTAAGCTGCATTATTTACATCACATTCATTTATTCTGTGCTTATGTGTGTTCAATGCAAGTTATGTGTCACTGCTTGCAGGGATGTTAAAAATAAGGTAACACTTTATTTTGATGGTCCATTTGAGTATTAGTAGACTGTCAACTTAATATCTGTTGCAAAGTTTCATACAGTCAGTTAATTGCCGGTTGAAGGAGCAGTATCAACAAATATTAAGCAGACAGTCTACTAATACTCAAATGGACCATCAAAATAAAGTGTTACTAAAATAATTACCTGTATTTCAAGCTTATTTTGTTGTGAATGGATCATGTAAGACACAGACACAGATTACAGTTGTATACCAGCTTCAAATGGCTATGAGTAGCTATGTTTACATCCAAACTTAGGTGCAAAACTGGACTATTGCATAAAAATATTTGAGAATAAAGCAGTTTCCTTCCGATCAGTCAAAGAGAAAAGTATTGTTACTTCCTGAAAAACTGGCACCAAATACAAAAAAAAAGAACATTGCTGCAGTAGGAGAAGACATTCTTGGTCTTTTTTTTAAATATATAGTTAACTACTAGCATGAAGAAACTACAGAACATTAAGATGAAATGTAGTGAACGCATGGTTTAGTTATTTGCTTGTTAAAGATACTACTTAATTAAATTATTTAACTACTTAATTAAAAATAGCTGATACAATAACATTATTGACATCTTTTTGGGACAAATTAAAGGTGCAGTAGGTGATCTGCCAAACTGCTAACCATTAGGATATTAGCTTTGAAAACAAAGCCCTACTAAAAAAACAGCTTAAACCAGCCTAGGCTGGTTGGCTGGTTTTATCTGGTCAACCAGGCTGGTTTTAGAGGGGTTTTGGCCACTTCCAGGCTGGTTTCCAGCCATTTCCAGCCTGGTCTTAGCTGGTTAGGCTGAAGATAACCAGCTAACACCAGCTTGACCAGCTTAGCCAGGCTGGAAGCCCAGCCAAAACCAGCTGTGTCCAGCTTAAACCAGGCTGGTCAAGCTGGTTTTAGCTGGTCATTTTCCAGCCTGACCAGCTAAAGACTATGCTGGAAATGGTTGGAAACCAGCTTGGAAGTGGCCAAAACCCCTCTAGTAAAGCACGTTGGGCAGAATAGCGCTATTTACTTCATTCATTCAATCATTTTCTTGTCGGCTTAGTCCCTTTATTAATCCGGGGTCGCCACAGTGGAATGAACCGCCAACTTATCCAGCAAGTTTTTACGCAGTTGTAAAACAACATCTACATAAGGTTTGTGTGACTTAAATAATTTTAAAACCAATGCTATCTCACTGCAATTCATAACTTTTTTATTTAGCGGCTAATTCGTATGAATTCATATGATCTAATTCAGTACAATTTAGCATGATTTTCTTATCACCCAATGACGGTTCGGTTTAGAAGTGGGGTTGGATACCACACCCCCGTTTTAAAATGTATCATTTCATACAAACATTCATATTAGCCACTAAATTGATAAAACGTAAAATACTTACATTTCCTCGTAAGATAAGGCTGTTTAAAACATAACATTACCTGTCTTAAATAAATACTTCAGCCATAGTGTCATTCTTCCTCCAGCGTGCAAACGTAACTCCAATATTGATTTTAAAAAGGATTTTAAAAATTTTTTAAAAAAAATATTTATGGGAATTATCGGCCTGACATTTTTTAAACGGATGAACATTTTGCCTTACCCAGAATATAAAAACACATATAAATACATTTTGATCATTTACTTTAATCATTACTGTTGGAATGTGAAGAGACTTTTAACCGGCACAACAAAAAAAAAAAAATTCTGAAGACAATCACCTACTGCACCTTTAATAATATTATGTTCAATCCATTAAAATGTGTTTACCTAATCAGTTTGTCTTGGGACTTCATGACTGGATTTTGTGGAACACTGCAATTTTATTCATTTTTTTTTTCAGTGTAGAGGTCTGGGATCACTCTTTGGGAAGTTATGGAGGTAACAATACTGAATCAATTTGATGAAAGAGTTTCACTGTGGAATTTAAGAATGACCAAAACAACAAATTTACAATGTGTTCAGTCTGCTGGTTTGTCCATTAATGTCGTCCAATCACACTAATATTTTTTCTGTCACATAATCTGTGAAATCAAAATCACAAGACTTTTGTATGCCCATGCTGGAATTTATTCAGTAAATGTTTTTCTATTGTAGTTTCTGAGTGTTTTATGCACATTTCATACAATATTTATTGTACTTAGTTTTTTATGCACATTTTCCACATTTTTGTGCATCTTTGTGTTTCCATTAAGCTTTTGTGACATTCCAAGAGGCACATACTGTCATGATATCAGCTAAGAAGTGATGGACTTACATAACAAAGCAGCTGAACATTTTAGCTTGTCTAGCACCATGCAAGCAGTAGTTAAAAGGAGTACATATATCTGGGGAACAATTTACAGTTGGGGTTGGGTTTAAGAGTTTAGGGTTTAGGGGCTTAGGGTTTAGGATTAGGTATGGATTAGGTTTTCACAAAAAAAAAAAAGAACAAAAATGATGTTCCAGGATCAACAAAGATGTTAATCCAGGATCACATCCTACTTATGTACATGAAAATGGTGAATCAATTCACAAGATAAGAACATTGCTCCTCATACAGGAACGTTTTACTGAATTTAGAAGCTGCATTTGAAGTCTGTGTGAACCAGAAGTTGCTGTTGACTTTTATTTTATTTTATTCATTAATTCATTCATTCATTCATTCATTCATTTTCTTTTTGGCTTAGTCCCTTTATTAATCCATGGTCGCCACAGTGGAATGAACCTCCAACTTATCCAGCACATGTTTTACACAGCGGAAGCCCTTCCAACTGCAACCCAACACTGTGAAAACTTTTATTTTAAGATGACATATTTCCAACTGAAAATGTATTTTAAGGAAGAGAGTTTGATTTTTGAGCTCCTCCTCTCTTCTTGTAAAGTGAGAATTATCAGGAAGCTTTCATTCTAGAAGTGAATTAATCCGTTCACAGGCTCACAGTCTACTCTAGAGTTTATCTGATGAGGAATGAGTGTAAACAGTGTGGTAAAATATGTTATAAAACTGAGCCAGAGATGAGGAAACACGCAATGGGGAAAAACCAGTGCATGAAAAAAATGTCTGATTTGCATTGTGTAAAACAGCTATGCTTTCCTCCAAAGTCCCGGCAAGGCCAGTTGGCATTTCTGTGTGGAAAAAAATATGCTGGAATAGTTGGGGGTTCATTCTGCCGTGGTGTCCCTGATAAATAAAGAGACTAAACTGAAGGAAAATTTATGAATAAACATTCACTTCAAACTATTTTTTACTTTCTTTAAGATTTTCTTCACTCTTAACTATTAAATCAGTAACAAAGAACCAAACAATATGCCATAAAAAACACTTTCACGTTGTCTTGGATTTGAAGGCAAATGCTTGATATTTGGGACAAGTCATGCTAAACAATTTTAGAAGGTAATTATACAAAATCACTTTCAAACTTGATTGTCATTAAGCGATGGTTTAAATAGTTTGAATATGTACTGGTTCGTCCAAATATAAAGTCATGTAAAGTTAATTGCTTTTAAGCTCAATCTGAGTAAAATAAAAATGGTCCAGCCTGATATGAGGAAACATAACTATTTTACCTATTGCCAAAACTTGACAAATTTGTATAAAACCGTGAAACAAAAACAAATTATATTTAATTATTATATTTAATTATATTTAGGAAGAATGACCCCTAACCCTACCCCTCATTGCACAAAAAAAAGAAAAGATTTGTTGGATTGAAAATAAGTAAATATATAAATTAAGACTGGATCATCAGACTTATCAGCGAAACAAAATAATCGCTAAGCAAATCATATGGGAGTTGATGGGATAATTAGGTAAAAATAAATGCATATTATAAGACAACAAAAGTGTTTTTTGACTCTGCATATGTATCAGCCTGTTGTTGGAGACCCCCAAAACCAAAATATGACCTTTATTACATCATAATATGGGCTCTTTTAAAGGGCCATGAAACCCCCTTGTTTCAGCAGGGTGTTTTCACACCTCTACTTTGGAAAAAGTCAACAAAGTGGGCGTGTCCAGCTCTGTTTAGGGGGGAGTGTCGGAGGAACTAAAGTGGGATGGTGTGGGAGTGTCTATTTGGGCACATGCGACTTTCAGAGTCAAAACACACACACACACACACACACACACGGGAAAAAGTGATGGTGTTTACATGGACATCTGTAGTCGAATTATTTGCCAAATTATTAAATGGTGGACTTTAACTGCAGTTTGGCTCTTTCAATTAGGGAATTCATTCATGCCCCTCGTGACAAACGAGATATTTGATTCGAGGAAGCGTGTATTTTTCATGCAATGTTTGATACCGCATGGCGAATGAGAGAAAAAAAAACCTCCGCATTTCCCGGAAACTTAGATGCACACGGCAGGTAGCGTCAGAAAGCCGCGTGTGTTATTCCGGTCACAAAATGCAGTGAAAATCCTACACGAGGTTAAAGTTTGGTTGTGGTGCTAACAGGTTTACACTCGGTGCTATAGTTAACTTAGTTCGATACGAACAAACTGAATAAACAAAGAGCGCTGGTCGCTCACTTACCAAATCTGTAGAGACAGGACAATCACCAGCAACTAGAGTCGCGTCTTTATTAAGAGGAGACTACAAGCGAACTCGGATCTCAGCGTTTGCAGATGAGAACAGCTCTCAGGTAAACAATAATCCTCCTTAGACACGTAAGTTATTGTTGTCGAGCGTCGCGTACACTGTTAAGGCACACGTGACTACAGCTGCGCTCTCACAGAGAGAAAATGAAAACAAAACTTAACTGCAGCAAACTATAAAAGCAACACTTCACACTTGTTTTGCCAACACAACGCGGCGTCTCTGTCGTCTAAACACTGTGACAGTAATGAATATTAATGAAGTTGCACAATAGAGCGCGCTGATTGGATTGAACCAAGCTTTACTCATGCATTAATGCATCACACTGTAAGACGTAATAAGACACACTCTGGCACAGCTGTCCAGTCTGCACGCTGGAATACATGCTATTATGTCATGACCGTGACGCAGCTTCAAAAATTTGTTTCAAACCGGAAGTACGAATTTGCTTGAAATAACGCAAAAACAACCAATTTACACTTTTTAGTGAAATATAGGTGTCCTAATAGTGTTTTTAGCAGTGTGGGACACATATACGACTGTCAACAGCTCAAAAAATGTGTTTTGATGTTTCGTGACCCTTCAATTCAGCCCATATAAATTATTTGCAACCGCTTACTTTAAAAAAAACAAAACAAAAAATGTATAAATCCAAATGAATAATTTTTCAGTGTGGGATGAGCAAAACTAGAACAAAAATGTAAGAATATCCAGCCTGATCTCACGAGAAAACGTAAGTATTTTACGTTTTGGCAGTTTAGTGGCTAATTCGTACGAATTCGTACGAGTTCAGTCGTAAGAAATTGTACGATTTTTAAAAAGGAGGCATGGCACCTGACCCCACACCTTAACCTAACCGTCATTGGGGGATGAGCAAATCATACTAAAATGTACGAATTAGATCGTACGAATTCGTACGAATTAGCCACTAAATGAAAAAGTTACGAATTGCCGTGAGATTGTGTTGGAATATCATACAAATTAATACAAATTAACCACTAAATCAAAAAGTTGCAATGAGATTGCGTTGACCAACCCATTTTGTGGTCCAGTCCAGATACACGTACATATATTCTTAGTCTATTTGGCACGTTCATTTGACAAAATGTTGGTTATTATTCCTTCCAGACAGTGTTAAATCCTAGAGACAGGCACCATTATTGGTTCTTGTGATCCACTACTTTAATTACAAATGATTTTTGAGGCTTCGGGAGACTTGAAATAGCTCAAGATTCACATTTACTTCTTTTACAGTGCCTTTATATCATTTTGGGAGCTTAACAGCATCCATCCATCCTCTAAAGCGTTTATCCTATGTAGAGTCATGGGGATTCCTGAATCCCAGCCCATCTTGACAACATCCATCCCCACATATATCACTATGGGTTTATAGAAAACGGCTGTTGATCTGAGTCAAGCTGCATTTTGGTCAAAGAAGCGGCATCAACAGATAACAACAGTTAACCTTCTGATTGCACCTGGGATCAAAGAAAACAATGTACAGGAGCGGGTATAGAAATAGAAAGATGGAGGAAAAGATAGATCTTGCTAGTTATTCAACAACACACTTCCATAGTCATTTAATTAAGCTTAGTGTGTTTGGGTTAGGTTCTGGTGACATTGAGGTTTTAGCTGGGTGTTACTTAAAGTGTTATTATGCAACATAATAAGGTTTCAAAGCTCACACAAGTATATTCCTGCATAGCCTACAACTGCAGGCGCACGAAGCAAAGCAAAATTACGATTGACAGAAGTAATTGTGGACAAAATGGCTAAATAAACAAGCAAATAAAAAAGATAAACAAGCCTAAAATTATTTATATCAGTCAAATAATGAGTGACACTTTTTATTTAAATGTAAATGAAAGCTGAAAAATATGTTTGTTTTTTATTCGATTTTTTTAAAATATCAATACATCCTCTTATTATATTTTAGGAGAGACCTGTGTCATTTCTAGTGAAAAAAAAACCATATATATATATATATATATATATATATATATATATATATATATATATATATATATATATATATATTTACAAATAAAAAAAAATAATAGTAGATTGAATAAAAGTAACTTTAAGACAGTCATTTGTCAGCGGTATGAATAATTTTGGGCTTGACTATAAATATATTTGTATATTTGTGCTCATATTCATTTGTTCACTTGTCATTTGCCTGTTCATCCTTCCTTTCCATCTATTGATCAGTCCATGATCAGATACCATGGCTTGCACACAGTCAAGTTTCGCTTCCAATGTTGAAATCATCATTTTAAACTCTGCCGCCAAGGATCTTCCAGCAAAGTACGTTCATTAAACAAGCGATAAACTACAGGCAATTGGCAGCAGAGACAATACTTAAGTGAATCATGATGATAGACAGGGTCGAAGACTGACAGAGCAAGCGAAGATCGGTGCTATCGGCAGAGGTTCAGGTCCAGAGAGATGGCAGTGGTCAGGGCAGGGGGCAAGGCAGGACGAAAGGAAGTAAACAGTCCCGGTTGGCAAAAGGAGATCAGTCATGATGCAGTGTAAATGCTCAGTGATGTATGCAGGGCAAAACAAGACTTCGCAATACGTGGTGTAAGCAAGGCTTAAATTGTGCCAGAACACTCTGGATCCGGCACCTCTAAAATCTGGTCTGGCACCTCATTTTACAGATCCCCCTTCTCAACTGCCCTCCTCCTTCGTCCGCTGTTCATTTTCACTTTCTTCCTCGACTCCTCAACCCTCTTCACTTTCATCCGTGACAACCAATCCCCGCCCCGGCTCTTAACCCCTCTATAACCCCCCTCCTCACTTTCGTGCATGACACCTTTACGTCCTCGGGTAGCATGTCGGATCCGATACCCCAATCTGTTCCGGGACCTCACGATTCACAAATTAAACACTGCATGTGTGTATGCTACTCATATTTGTGTGTGTGGATTGCGATCAGATGCAGTGTAATCAGCGCTAGGTATGGGGAATTCTGGGTAATGAAGTTCTAGAAGGCAGGTGAGAGTGACCTCTGCTAGTCTGTGAGGGGAATAGCTGGGACAAGTCGGTGACAGTATGGCTGCATTTAGTCTTTAAAATGAATGCTACGGAATGTTATAGACAGCTTTTCTGCTATTAGCAGTTTGTCCAGTAGCTTGGCGCGTATGTCAGAAGATTTGAGACATAGAGCACAGTTGATCGTGATGAAGTGGTTCGAGCCTGGCAAAGAACGGTTCCAGTAAGCAGGTAAGACAAAAACAAAAGCCAAAAAATAAAACAAACAAAGAAAAACAGGGTGAGAATGTGGTGAAATATTAAAACATGGCAAAATCAGGCTGCTGCAGCAGCTTTTCTTTTTCTGGATTGCTTTTCAAAACACTGCCGGTTAGGTTTAGGGAAGTGGTCAGGGGCTAAGCAATTGGTGGTTTTTAAAACACTATCATTGCATTTAGAGAAGTGGGTGAGCTCTGGACAATTGGTGCTTTTTAAAACACAATCGGTTGGGTTTAGGAAAGGGGATGGATCAGTTGGTCGCTCAGTCAGTCAGTCAATCAGTTGACACCAGCCTCTGTTGAATTTACACGAGAAGAGCAGGCGTGAAAATTTGAGATCTCATAAAGCATACACAATGGCCTCTAGCGGATTTGCGAAAACAGAAACTGCAAAAAACATAGCTCTTAGGAAATATTTGATGTTCTCCAGAAATGTATATAGGGGTACATAATCAGCATAAGCGTTTGTTTTATCCGACAGAGCCCCCAAGTTCACTTCACTTGTTTTGGCTTTTCTATTAGCTTCTTTCTTGGATGTTTTTGAAGATTTACATACCATCCTGTATAAATATGGTTGTTTATAAGTCGTTTAGCGATGCTTTGTGTTTATTGAGAAAATAATCAAGGGGGGTGGGAAGTGGGTTGGGTTTGAAGGAATTAGTGAGCAGGGTAAGAAGAGACATTCTATGTCTAGTCCATCTCTTTGCAAACAGAAATCCTCCTTTCTGCCTAATTAATACACTTTTACCTCCAAATTTTGATTATGTTTCTATTCATTCATTAATTCATTCATTCATTTTCTTTTCGGCTTAGACCCTTTAACAATCTGGGGTCGCCGCAGCGGAATGAACCGCCAACTTATCCAGCATGTTTTTTTTTTTTTTTTGCAGCTGATGCCCTTCCAGCCGCAACCCATCTCTGGAGAAATTATGTTTCTATTAATGTTTAATTATGTTTATGTGTTTGTTTGAGCAGTGTTTGCTTACAACTTTTGTTACACAAAAACAATAATAATAATGCAAGAAAGAAAGAAAGAAAAAAAAGAAAAAGAAATGCTTTGCTTTATTTTTACAACAAATATGTTGTCTTTGCTGTAATGTATAAAGTAAACCTTTTGTCCCGTCGAGAAAACTCATTTATTCTAGAATAAACATTTCCCTTTCAACAGTTCATTCTCTGCTCTGCCTTCAATAAAGGATACAACTGACTTCCTATTAGCTGGCCTGGAGTGTTCAGCACTTCCTGCCAAGTATCAGAGAACATAAACACAAACACAGACACCCACACACACACACACAGCCGACAACGTGCATACTCTTTTTTTTCCTGTCAACTGTTTTCACATTTTCATTCATAGAACTAAAAACTTCCTTCCTGCACACAGTGTTTGACACGAGATATGAGATGGGTGAGAGAGAGAGAGAGAGCGAGAGTAACAGGAGGCATCAGAGAGAAAGCCTGGCTCAGTGAGAGGAAGTTCCACTAAGTGAATGATAAACAGAGAGAGCGAGGCCATGTGTGCAGCTTGCTCAAGCGCAACTAATAAAAGTCTTCCTCCCTCTGATGACTATCAGTCCACACACACACACAATTAGAGAGAGAGAGAGAGAGTTGGTTTGAAATGTTCCCGTTCTTATTTGTTAAATTATAATAAATTTTAAATTGTTATGATTGTTTCTGTTCTTTTATTTTGATATTTTTATTGTTATATTATTATATTTGTCCACATTTCAAACGTTATCAATAATGTATTTTTACAGTCATGTCAATAAAGCAATTCTGATTTGAATTGAATTGAAAAACAGAGAGAGAGAGAGATGTGCTGTGTCCCAGTTTGCATATTATCGCATACCTCATTAACTATGCTTAACTAAGATGAACAAATACTGTCATAAACGTATTGTTAATTGTTTGTTCATGTTAGTAAATGCTAACATAAAGTAATACAACCTTAAGGCCCGTGCACACCACAACGAGAAGTTTTTTGCTAGCATTTTCCATCGACGTTTAAAGCCTCATGACTAAATAAAGGCTGCCAATGTGATCGTGCACACCAACGCGCAAAACGCAAAGCGCAAAAGCTTCATTTTAAAAAAAACGCCTCATGCGTCAAAACCTTCTCCACCAATCAGATTGGCACTTTTGATCACATGCACGGACTTGCTGAAGTTACAGTAAACAACACTTGGAGGCGCTCAAGCGCAAAACTGTCAATGCGAGCTCACATTTAAGAAGATGCCCAGAGGCGATATGAACGTGGAGCTGATTAGTGCTCTGGTGAACAATAATCATTTCTTCATCGCTAGAGCTGGAGCTGCTGCTTAAACCATCCATGCTTGTTCGGGTCACCAGTAACTTTAACAACAAGCGTGTGAACTTCCTCTCTTCCTCTTCTTCGTGTTATAAGCGGGTATCAGAAGCTTAAAGTTGTGTAGCGCAATCTATCGTCAAACAGTGATGTTGCACACTCTTCTGCTTAACGGCAGTGAAAAGTGTATGGGTTTGAATACGGAAAAACGTCTCGTAAAACGCTGATGATAAAGGCAAACGAAATGCGTCCCGGTTTGTAGGAGCCTCTATAATAAAGTGTTACCGAAAAATCTGTTAGACAATACATTTTGGCTACTCCTACTAATATACCATGCAACTTAAGGTTTTGTGATCCAGGGTCACTTTTAACGTATTTCTCTCTTTGGATGAACATAATCAATCTCCCAACTGTCAACTTATCCAGCATATGTTTTACACAGCAGATGCCCTTGCAGCTGCAACCCATCTCTGGGAAACATCCATACACACTCATACACAAGGGGCAATTTAGTTTACCCAATTCACCTGTACCGCATGTCTCTGGAGTGTGGGGGAAACCGGAGCACCCGGCGGAAACCCACGAGAACACGAGGAGAACATGCAGGAAGGTATTCGCAAATTGAAGGGGGGGGGGGGGGGGGGTGGAGTAGGATAGGTGTAGGGGGAATGTGATTCGATGCAGAGTAGAAAACTGAACAGGGAGGGTCGTAAAGTGAAGACTGGGGCCTCTGGTCAGTACTACCAAGGCCGTGGGGTAAAATTCCAGAAGTTTTCGGGAGACCGAACAAAACGAGAGATGGGTCTGAAGTACGAGAGACTTTCTGGAAAAAACAAGTGTTGAAAAAAGTTTTGGCAGGTATGCAACTGACCCAGCCGAGGCTCAAACCAGCAACCTTCTTGCTGCATGGCGACAATACTTTCTACTGCGTCATCGCGTCGCCATCTCCCAATATATTTTATAATTTGTTAAGCTATAGATCGGTGTATGACACACTCCCAACACTGAAAAACTTGCACAAATGGGGTTTAAGAGAGAACCCATTGTGGAAGCTTTGTGGAGAGAGGGGTACCATGGCACACATTCTGTCAGTACTTGCTTAAGGTAGATACAGGTGGTGCCATGACAAGGTCATAACAATCGCTAACACCCCAAAGAGATGCAAGAAACACCAACCACAAGGGAGAGAATGCCATCAATCAAGTTTGTAAGAGCATGTCAAAAGCCATCAACCAAAGCAACAACAAGAATCTTCTGGCCCAGTCATGGGAAATGAAGATAGATCTGAGGGAAAGACTGCATTTCCCCCTGGTTGTCCAGACAATCATGAGGCCAGATGCAGTAGTGTGGTCTGAAGAACCAAAGAAGATCATTCTCATCTACCTTACAGTCCCATAGGAAGAGGGTTGTGAACAAGTGTTTCGGAGGAAGATCGCCAAATACCAGGACCTCTTGCTTGACTGCAGGGAGAAAGGTTGGCTTTTTCCAGTTGAAGTCGGCTGTAGAGGATTCCCCGCCTAGTAAGTATCGTGAATGCTTACAGCCATTGGGGTGATGGGGAGGGATAAAAAGATAACTGTTGGGGGATGGGGGAGGCAGCAGAAAGAGCTTCTTGCTGGTTATGCCGCAGGAAAAAGGAGCTTAAGGCTGATTTATACTTCTGCGTTAAGCGCACGCGTATGTTACGGCCGTAGCCATAGCTGACACGCATCTCTCAAACTACATGTTGCAATGACGCATAGCGCAAGCTCTGTCATTGGTCGGCTTGGTATCTCTGACAAATGTGGGCGGGACAGAGAGCCGCGCCAGTGCGATGGAGCGATTGTTTACAAGTATGCAGTCCTGTGAAGGAGCTCTGGATGTAAAGTTTTGTTTACCTCATGGTTAAAGCTATTGCACATCTGCCGGTTCCTGCCTCAAAATGAGGATGAGTTTAAACCACTTGTACTTTAAGGAAGCGTTAAAAAAACAAAACACTAGCAAAGAAACTCAACACAGAGGAACATAAATATCTCACTGCTAACTAGCGTTTCGGAAGTGTTATTGCGGAGCAACAGAAACACTTGACGCAGAAGTATAAACCAGGCTTTAGCTGGAAGCCGGGGGGAGTTGATGAAATCCAGCTAAAACCAGCTTGACCAGCCTGGTTTAAGCTGGATATAGCTGGTTTTGGCTGGACTCCCAGCTTGGCTAAGCTGGTCAAGCTGGTTTTTTCATCTCCCAGCCTGACCAGCTAAGACCGGGCTGGAAATGGCTGGAAACCTGTCTGGAAGTGGCCAAAACCCCTCTAAAACCAGCCTGGTCGACCAGCTAAAACCAGCCAACCAGCCTAGGCTGGTTTAAGCTGAATTTTTCAGCAGGGGGGTGTGGCGGTTTACGGTTGAAACATCCAATGATCCTTGGATACCACCCTATGACATCAACTCTTCCTGGCTAAGGCTACATTCACCAAAATAAATGAAGGAGAAGCATCTTTGGATCTAATTGTACTTAGAATATCCATTCTATCATAGATTTTCTCTTGCTATTGGGGCAAATAGCAAAACAGACAAAAAATAATGAGCATGTGTGTGGAAAATGCCTGATATTTCCAGATTGTATGGCACGTACAATATATACTTTGAAAACTGAATTCAAATTGGACTAATTGGGATTTACTGATGCATTCCTCCAAGCCTAAAATGAGAGCAAAGTCACATGATTCCTCCTTTTTATGAGCTCCTCGTGTAATATATGTAAAGAGAGCCTGTAATGAGCGCATGATTGTGGGAGATTTTTATCTCTCCTTCCCCCTCCCTCTCTCTCATTGGATATCCGGAGGAAACTGCTGCAATAATGAAAGGCCTGAAAGCTGTTTCTACACACGTAGGAAAACCCACAGCGGACTGGATGAAGTCCAGGAGACCAGCATTCACCACTAACGACCTCTCAAACACTCACATGGCTAAATCTAAACTCTCCTACACAATCCAACGGTACAGTACAATACAGCATTGTGCATAGTAAAGCGCTACATGCTTCAGTAAATACAAGTGAACCCACAGAATTAGATTTAGCACTATTAAAGGGATAATTTAGGTTGTGTGTAATTTAAGTCCAGCAACCGTGACTTACCACAGCATGTTGCTTTGTCAAATGTTTTTAACTGTACTTCTGAATGTGGTTTTTAATGTGCTTGTTAAGTACAGTATTTAATAACCCAAAACAAATCTTAACAAGATAGTTGACCCAATTTTTTCCACAAAATTATCCAAAGTATCATTTTCATTTCAGCATGATTTTTAAAATCTTAATCATGAAAAAACTGTACAAAAGCACGCACATCTCTCTAAATTGGGTGCTCAGCCAAAACCGCAAAAAGTGTAAATAAATGTCAATCAAAGGCGGCAACACCAAGGCTCCAAATACAAAATTAAATACAAATTTATTAAATTAAAAAGGCTGACACAGAGCGTGTAACGTTTCGAGCCACCCGGCTCTTCATCAGACAATGTTCATCACAATCAGGTGCTCCTTTTTGTACACTTCAGGATCACATGATCTCCTCTCGCATATATGCCCACATATACATACATGCATATGTATACATACACAATCATTCATATATACATATACATATATACACATAAATACATGTATACACATTCACATATAGTCTAGAGCTTTGATATTTCAAGTCAAATTACAAAAAATATAAATAAATCAATAAACCATAATATTACATCACACATTATAATAAAAATAAATAAATAAATAAAGAAAATAGTAAAGAAAAAAATAAATATATATATATATATATATATATATATATATATATATATATATATATATATATATACCAGGATACACCAGACTATACAACAAAATATAGCCCAAAAACCTTTAAACCAAACCCAAACCTAAACCTTCATTCATTCATCATTCATTCATTATCTTTTCGGCTTAGTCTCTTTATTAGTCCTTTTCAAATACAGAAGCGCGGCGAGCGCAAGCAAGAAAACGGAACTGCTCGTGCTTCAGACTGGCTCCTAAAAACTAAGGGGCACAGGGTAAACCTGCTCTTCTTTTTGGCTTTGTGGCTGTTCATCAAGACAATGACGACAAGGTTTGTTTCAGCCTGGGTCGACCATGGCTCATTATTATATGTATATATACTTACGCTGTAAAAGATCTCTCGGCTGTGTATTTTAAACATGGCGGCTCTTTTGTTTTCATTCTGGCTTGCTGCGTAAGTGAATAATGTTTCTCTGTAAACGTTCAGCTGCGCATCTAGCTCTGTCTTCTGGTTCCCTTTCTTGTGTTGGGTACCCTTTCGAAAGGGTATTGAAAAAGTTGTACAGCACGGTTCGTTACGCCGTTTGACAGTGGAAACAGCCATAAAAGCATACCAAACCGTACGACTCAGTGGAAATGGGCCATTAGTGAGGCCGGCAGGGGGTGCTCAACTTGTGGTCTGTGTAAGTCCTAATGCCCCAGTAAAAGTGAAGGGGACACTATACTGTCAGTGGGCGCCGTCTTTCGGATGAGACGTTAAACTGAGGTCCTGACTCTCTGTGGTCATGGCACTTCTCATAAACAGTAGGGGTGTAAACCCAGTGTCCCGGCCAAATTTCCTCCATCGGCCCTTAACCATCATGGCCCTACAATTATCCCCATCCACCAAATTGGCTCTATCACTGTCTCTACATTCCACCAATAGCTAATGTGTGGTGAGCGCACTAGTGCTGTTGACCTGTGGCTGCCGTCGCATCATACAAGTGGATACTGCACACAGGTGGTGGTGTGGAGAGACACTACAAACAATTTAGCCTACCCAATTAACCTGAACTGCATGTCTTTGGACTGTAGGGGAACACCCCCACCCCCTTTAAAAAGTCCCCAAATTACTAAATATGCTCATTTGCAGCTGTTTCACTGTAAATAAACAGTTAAATGGTCAGTAATATGTATTATTATTATTATTTACAAAAGAATACATAAATATACATAAGAGGCAAATACATTAGCAAACAGTTCAGCTTAATAAAATTAATGGCTATTATGATGAAATAGAATCAAGCTATAAAATCTCATTAGCCGTTCTTCACTGTATAACTTACACATTCTGATTAAAGAGCAACGAATGAATCTCTTATTTATTTAAAAAAAATTTTGGTTGATCACATTAAATAACAGGTGTCACTTTCAAAATGCACACATCTTTTACACACTTTATTGAAAGCATTTGATTGCTTTTCTAACTTTTTATGCTCATTTAGGACGAAATTAGTTGTGTTTGAAAAAAACAAAAAAAAACACCAAGATCGACATCTTTAGAGGTTATTATTACTAATTATGTGTCTATGCCAGTTCAAACAAGCACCCAAAATCCAGACTGTCACTGCACTTCAAATCGCGTGTACAGAATAATTTGGGAAACAGCATCTATCTATCTAGCTCACTATGGAGCGCGTCAGCTTACAGTCATGCACCACCTGTAAAATAAGGGAGAATCCTGGGAAAACGGGAGGGTTGACAGGTATGCAACTGACCCAGCCGAGGCTTGAACCAGTGACCTTCTTGCTGTGAGGTGACAGCACTACCTACTGTGCCACCGTGTCGCCCAAAACCTCTACTTATTATAAAGTTTTTAATATTTACAAAACTAAATACTTAAGTAAACTATAATGGATCTGCATTTCCTTGTTTAGTTGCATTGGTATCACTTTTTATGCATGAATAAGAATGAAAACTAATAGGAATTTTATAAATGCACAGGCTTAATAGCACAAACATTTTACAAACTGTGCGCCTTCCGCTGTGTTAAACAATGCTCAGCATGTTCTCTGCAGGCTGGACCCTGTGAGTTCCTCTCTGTTTACAGGACCACACAGATCTGTTTTCCTGCATGCCTGTAATATTATATCACCCATTCCTATAACGACCCCTCACTATAAAAAGTGGATGTTTTTCTGTGGTGGTGACAAAGTTGACCAACATCCATCCAATTCCAAAACCGTAAAATCTCAAATGTTGTTGATCCACATGACCAACAACTAGAAACAAATTCTAAAAATATGATATTTACAACAAATAAATCGAAAAGTGTGACTCGCTGACATAAATAAACTCATAAACGAATGTTCAAATGTCTGAAATTCAATGAAGTGTGCCAAACGCATCATATGTTGTCCGTCGGCATCACAAACCTTTTTTATCGAATCAGTACAGCTGACCAATTCTGCCAAAGATATAACCGTAATATTATTAGTACGAGCTTTTACAAGAGGCTTTATGTAACTGATTTATGTCATTTACAGTAAGCATCGCTGCCTTCTTACTTGTGTGTGTCATAAATGTGAGTTATAAATGTGTTTACAGCAGGTTCTACACAAGAAGTGTGGAAAATGTAATCTGATTAGATGAGACCTACAGTAATAGCAAAGACCTTAGACGGAGAACACACATACACACCGGGTTTGAAGAGTTAACATCAAGGTTAATCAAGGTTACACTTCCCGTTGATTCATTTACCTCTATCGACTGATTTGATTTCGTGAATACTGTGTCCTCTTTGATTTAATTGAGGCAATCCCCTGGTTGAATGGCTAGACAGACAGCATAACCGACTTATGCAGAGACAGTGAGGCTGACATTCGGTCATGGTCATAGATTGGTGCTCCAGAAAGCTCTGTTATTGATTTTCAGTGTTGGGAAAAGTTACCTTTAGCAGTAATATATTACAGCCTAGACTACAGCCAGGTAAAAAAAAATAAAATGCAAAAATAACACATTGCTTTCCCTGAAAAGTAACTAATTAACCCAGCAGGTACATCTGGATGTCAAAACAACATCATATTGACATCAAGCATGACGTCAAGAAACTTCTCAAAAATGCTAATCAATTTGAAGTCAAAACCTTGACGTCTTTTTGACATCCAGACTTTACGCAGATGCCCTTTTACCACCAAATTAATGTCACAAAAATCCATTTTGCATTAATCTGAAAGCTTCAATTACAAATTAAATAGTTACATGGAATATTGTATCTCTGCAGTGCATGTAAACTGCCTTGATGAGAAAACAACTATCTAACAAGGGTGTCAAAAACTTTTGCAGACGCCTTTTTTCTGTTACTTTGAAAGTGCAAATGATGGAAATAAAATCTAACTTTTTTTATATTATAAGAATGTTTAATCTGTAGTTTAATGTCTTTTGGAGATTTTTCAATCTTTCCTTGGCTTTATTAAAACCAAATTTTTCCTGGGGTGCCCAAACTTACGATCCCAACTGTATTTAAACTGCTAGGAACGGTATAGGGTTAGGGTTAGTGTAAGTTGACATGTACTTGCAAAGTTTCTTATAGTCAGTTTAATGTCTGTTGAAGGAGCACTATCAACAGGTATTAAGCAGACAGTGTACACTGTAAAAAACAAAACCACCATTTGTTTAGCACACTGTACTTTTTTTGTCTTATATACTAAGAATTGTGAATAAGAATTGATTACATAAAAATATATGTTATGTCAACAATATTCGCTAAAATGTTTTGTCTACATGTTTAACTGAGTTTTCTGGACAAACATTTTTGTGTTGAACAATAATGCTGATATTTAATTAGTTCGCGCATGCGAGATGTGACGATCAAAAGCTAAGCTTGTCTATCAGTTGCTTGTAGGAGGAGTGACAAGGTGGCGCAGTTGGTAGCACAGTTGCCTCACAGCAAGAAAGTTGCTGGTTCAAGACCTGGCTGGGTCAGTTGGCCCTGTGTTCAAGTGGGTTTCCTCTGGGTGCTCCGGTTTCCGCCACAGTTCAAAGACATGAGGTACAGGTGTGTGAATGGGTGTTTGCCAGTACTGGGTTGCAGCTGGAAGGGCATTGGCTGTGAAAAACATATGCTGAATGAGTTGGCGGTTCATTCCACTGTGGTGACCCCTGATGAATAAAGGGACTAAGCAAAATGAATGAATGGATGAAATATAAAGTTTGTGTTCATTTTTAAGTAAAATAATTAAAAACAGGATGATATGCCAATTAGAACTAATTACTTATTTTGCAAATTTGAAAAAAAATTATCCACTAAACAGAAAAAAAAAATTGACTCAATAGCAGTAACTGTTGCTTCAGTTGATGTGACAATAATATCTTTATTAGTAAAATACAATAATCAACATTGCATAAATAAACACAATTATGTTAGCTGAACAAAAAAAGTTACTGAGAAAAACTAAAAAACCATTGTTGAGACAACTCAAAGTTCTTACTGCATCAAGTTGCCTTATATTTTTATGTTTTCTCAACAATTAATTTTTTACAGTGTACTTGTAATCAAGGGTATGAAACTGACAACAGAGGTGCGGATCCACATGCAGGTTTATTAGAATGGTCAGGCAAGCAGTGGTCAATACAGCAGCAGCCAAATGTATGAGGGCAATCCAGATTCTTAGTCAACAGGCAGGCAGATGTTCAAAGACAGGTTGCAAACAGAATTAAACAAATAAACAAGGCAAAGGAGCAAAGCACGGCAAAGGCAGACAAAGGAACCGCGTTGTAGTGTTACTGTAGCAGATAACAAGACTCAGCAATGAGTGTTTCAATGTGAGCTGTATATATGTGTGTGTAATCAGTACTTGAGCAGCATCAGCTGTGTGTTTGCAATCAGTCAGGATAAGGAACCGGTTGTATGTGTGTTGCATGACTGAATATGTAGTCCATTTCAAGCTGATTTGTAGTCCTATGTGTGTGTGGGTGTTTACCAGCGACCTCAGGTGGTTAGATCGCTGGTGATCATGACAGTACTAATACTCAAAGGAGGATTAATTGGCATGTAGTTGCAATTAAAATTTTAGTCAACAAAATGTGCAATAGGGACCATCAAAGTTGTTGTTGTTTTTAACAATAAATGTTGGAGTCAATGATGGAGTCAAAATGATCAATGCCCACACAGACACATAAACATGACTGAAAACGTTGTATCATTTATGCCAGGCCAGAAGTTGGTGCTGTTTGTAAAGAATCTATGCACCTGTACTAAAATCTACAAATCCATACAAATTTGCTACTCAATGAAAACGTTTACGATAATGCTTGAGATTGCATTGCCCTCACCCAATCTGAAATGAAAAATCACATTCTTTCCTTTCAGGGCTTGACATTAACTTTTTTGATCACCAGCCACTGTGGCTAGTAGATTTCCAGCATTACTAGCCACTCGCCATTTTCACTAGCCATACTTTTCTTGTTGGGAAAATATACTTTATATGCATAAATTTGACTTTGACATGCTAAAATGACTTGATTTAGATGTTATGTCCACATGCCTTCTCATTCATTTCACTTCTTGTGTTTATTGTGTATTAGTTTGCTCAGTGTGCATGAGCAAATGGTATTACAATGCATTCAGTTTTTATTTCACAGGACTTTTCAGGGCTCAAAATTAAGGATTTACCAAATTTATATCTGACCACACCAAATAAGTATTTCTTTAGCCAATTTTTTTCTTTAATGTGTCAAAACAAGGAAAATAGCTGTATATGTGCACTTTTTAAATCAACAAAACTTTTCTTTAAAAAAAATTACATTTAAAAAATAACTATTGTCATATATCTAAAATATGCACAGTAATCTGATCTAGCTAAAAGTCCCAGATCACCAGTTCACTACACATAAACAGGGAGTAATCTCCCATTAAAGCAATGTTATTGTAAAAAATATAATTTAACTATATTACCAAAAATAACTGTAAACAAAAGAAAGGTGGTTAAAACACACCGTGTTTGATAATGAAAGGATGATGACAGGCCCACGGCTAATATAGGCTGGTTAATAAACTGTTCAAATAATGAATCAAATGAAAGCATTGAACGCTGCTGCTTACAAAAGAATGTGTATGTGTATTTTTTATGATTTTTTTTTGAGCTCTTGAAAGCAGCAGGACTGTGGGTGCACGATCATCGCTCTTTGTCCAGTCTATTTCAAAGGGAACCAATCGCACTGGTTGCGCTTTCTCTAGGCAAGGTTGCCCGCGCAGGTAAACAAGAGTGGCGCGATTTTTAACAGTTGCGCGCAGCACATCACCTGTGCGCGCAAGTGATCATCCTCTCGTTCAGTATTTACTCTGTTTTTTGCTGTTTTGTTCACGAGAACACAGCTATTTTTGTCAGTCATGTTTCTTCTCGATTCTAAGATCACATTTGCATGAATATTAGGTCATGCTTATTGTCGAACCCGGATTTTAAGAAAACTACTATTTAAAAATGATTTCCAGCCAGTCAAAGTGGCTAGTGGAGGTGTCTGTCTAACCCGCCAGAGCTGAAATCTACCCGCATTTGGTGGGTTGGCGGGTGTTAATGTAAAGCCCTGTTTCCTATTATTCCCCTACTTTCCTATTCCCATATTTTCTGGAAGAGTAATTACTTGTACTTCTCATGATGATTGGCTCTTTCTGATAAATTCATCATTTCTGATTTGTACTGATTACTGATTTGTAAATTGCTTTCAATAAAAGTGTATGCTTGGTACATTTAAATGTGCCATTCTACATTTAAAAGCAAACAAAGTAGCATGACAAACAAAGCAGATGTCCAAGACCTGGTGCTTCCTCATCATTAACAATCACTCCTTATTCTTTTATCCTTCTGGAGCTGTCCTGTGTGACTTGAGACTGGTGTTGCACACAGTTGACACTCATTACTACTTGCTCTGCTGACCTCGGCTCAGTCCCACAGCTCTGAAATCTGCCCCACTAGTCACATATCGCACTTCACTAAATCAAGCATCACCCCTTCATGACAGCTGCAGAACCTCTGGGTAAGGACAAACAAGGTGAGAGAAAGAAGACAGACGGATGAGAAAAACACTGCTGCTCGGCCCTCAACTGGCTTTAAGATCCTGGCTTGTGGTGCCTTAATGCAATTGTTCTCGATTCTTGTCCGCATGGACTCCCGCTAAGCATATTTTGTATGTTTCTTTTACTGCATGAGGTTTGTTCCTTTTGACTGTAAGTGTCCTGCAATGAGGACATCACATGATTTTCTGAATGATTCCGGTTTGTGAGCTTGTTCAAATCAAAGGGTAGCATGTGCAAGATGTGACTTCTATGCAAATCACATGATTTAGGTTAAATAGTCTTTCATCCTACAGCATTCATCATTCATTCATCTTCGGCCGCTAAAATGTTTCAAACGTGTGTAACAAATCTTTTTAAGTTTAAGTTTTAAACTATAATTTTTTTGTGTGCAAAGCATATAAAGCAGTAAAAACTATGTAGGGAACATGTTGATCTAAACAACGCACCTAGTTCTGTGCATCATGTGTGTTATACAAAGTAGATATGCAATATATGCAGTTCAGGTTGCTGTGAGGACCAAGACTGAGAGCCTACTTACACTATGCTATCTGTACCGTGCCCAGGCCCGTTTCCCTGATTGATTGAGAAGTGTGAGTGCGCTGAATTGGGCTCAGGCACGGTTCACTTGGCCAGCCCTGGCCCAGTTGGAAGAGGTGTGCCTGAGTGCGGTTCACTTGGGCTTGAAACTGAAAGCGAGACGTGACTTTTAAGTCTGCTTGTATGCAGTCTGAACTCGGCATCTGCGAGACGTGACTTTTAAGGGACTGTTTTATATGGATTTATTAATCATTCTTACTGCTCAGTGAACGCAAACTGCCGTAGTTTATTAAACTAAGCAGTTGTAGTAATAGTAGTAGTAGTTGTCATCGTTGTTGTAGTAGTCTTCATAATAGTAGTAGTCATAGTAGTAGTAGTTGTTGTCTTTGTCGTTGCAAAAGAAGTCATTGTCGTAATAGTAGTTGTAGTAATAGTAGTAGTAGATGTCGTCATCGTAGTAGTAGTTGTTGTAGTACTAGTAGCTGTTGTTGTAGTAGTAGTCGTTTAAACCCCTTACTGCACGACAGCTGCAAACCTTCAGCAAACCTCCTAATTCCTGCAGCACGAAGACTTTATGATTGTTTATGAGCGTCAAAAGTGGCTGATCTGAAATATTTGACTGCGTCACCGCATCCCTAAGGACTAAAGCGATATAACTAGAGAAATCTCCACTGTGCTGAGCGAGAGCGCTTACTGAACAGTGCAGCATCGTTGACGTAAGTGTGCCCAGGCCCGATTGTAATGTTAGTGTGGGCCACCGGGGAGACGGGAGGGAACAAGCGTGCTTTTGCCCGGTTCGAGGCAACTGAACATAGTGTAAGTACGCCCTAAAAACCTCTGCCTTAGTAGACCTCATTTTACTTCTTAGTCTTCTGGTTGCAAGCCCCTCTCTACCCTCCTTCTCTCTATAATTGGCCTCAAGAGAACAGCTGTGACTCCCCTGTCCCATCACCACAGCTGCCCCAACACGGTCTGGAGGGTGTAGAAAAGTCTTCCTAGACCTCTAGCCTAGAGTGTCCATAGTGGAAGACTTGAATGCATCACATTTTCTCTTAACAACAGGCTTCATAGTTGAGAGTAACTAGAAATGTTAACTAAACTCATAAAATAACAAAATGAAGCTAGGGGCAGCACCTCGTGTTTAACTGGTAGGCATAAAACATATTTTTTCCCTCGTTCTTTTATGAATATGTGATGCTCATTACCACCTCCATCATTTGCTTCGCTTGGCTCCCAGAGATCTCGACCTTACCCCATTCGTCATATACTCCATTGCCCCACACTGGTCGGGGGTACCCTTGAGACTGTGCTTTGCTATCCCACCCACCCCCTTATCTTCTCCAGCACCTGGGGTTAAGGATGAATGAGGGGAGACTGAAGCAAAAGAGGGGAGAGGAGATGGAAACAACTGGTCCAGTTACTTTAACTGTTTCAATCCCCAGCTGGAGTGCTACAAGCTTCACTAGCTGGCAACTCCACCTTGAGTCTCTGCTATTCCCCTGGACTACACTTTCCACAAGCCTCTGTGCTCATTACACACACATCTGATACACATTTACCAGGCTATCAGACTATGGTAATATCACGGACACACTTCTTTTTTTCTTGCCCTTATCCTTGCCTGTTTACTGGATCACTCTTGTGGATTACCCCTTGCACTGTTGATTGCTCCTGTTTTTGACCCTCTGTTTAACTATACTTTTTTTCATGATAAACTGCACATGGATCCTAATTTCTCTGTCATGCACCAGTTTTCAACCTTAACTTATTGCAAATCTGCCCTGAGCCAGGTGGAATCCCATGTTTGGTACTTGGCAGTGGCCCAATATCAGGGGTGCTCAACCTAGTTCCTGGAGATCTAACTTCCTGCAGCATTCAACTCCAACCTTAATTAAACACACCTAATTCAACTAAGTAAGATTTAAAGGAGCACTTGGTAAGTGAAGATGTGTTTTTTGCTCATTGAACATTGCATTTTGTTTGAGAATGAAATTGGGTTGACATCAGAACCCAACATCAGTCAAACCGTCAAACCGTCAAACCTAAAATCAAAGTGTGGACGTTACTCTATCAGACGTTGGATTTTAGTTGCCATACCTGACGAATGAATGTCAGTATTTTACATATGACATTGGCTCGACATTGGATTTTGGTCACTTTTCAACACAACCTAAAATCAACCAAATATCAACTTTTAACATTGTTATTGGACATCCAAATAACGTCCTTAGATGCTGACTAGATATTGAATTTTAATCACCTGACCTCACAACCTACATTTTATTATGAATATCACTTCTGAGGGATAATGTGTAGAAGAGAAGCTCCACCAACACCAACAAAGCAAACCAGAGGCGACAGTGCCAAGGAATCAAAACTCCAGTAATTTTGACAGAAGTGAAGAGCAAACCTTGAAAGCCTCAGTCAGGGGATCAGTTCTTCTCTGAATCACTTAAAAATCATTCCTTACATTTGTATGAGAACAACTCTTTGTTTCGACAGCTCTTTTACATCTAAAAAAACAGCACACTTGCACTCTGTGTGTCTGAAAAAAAGCATGATGGGGGCACTTTAATATATCTTGACTTCAGAGTGTTTATATATACATTTTGCAGCCTACGTTACATCTCAAAAGTGCTGTTGTACGTCTTACACCCAGCGTTTTTCAGACATTGCCTGTCAGTTCTGTTTACGATATCAGACATCAGTGAATAAACTGTTAGTCATCCATGGGTGATCTGTCTGAGGCAAAAGCTGGGAAATGCTAGGCTAGCCTAAATGTGAAAATGCACTGTTTGTGTGTTTTTAGACAAGAGGGTAGCTTTATAAAGTCAGCATTAGATCACAGGAGCATTTATGTCGGTGTCCAAACCTGCCTCAACTTCAGAGAAAGACGAATTCATAGCACAGATGATCAGACATAACATGTGATCAAAATCAACGGAGTCTTCACAAACACAGATTAAAATCACATGCTCTCATTTAGATAAGCCATTGAAAGTTTTGCACCTAGCAGCATGAACCATGAATGTATTGTGAATGTGATGCTTTGATGCTCTTTAACAGTTGTGCAATGTGACACAGACAACTGTTACTTAAAAGGGATTATGCGACTGTTTTGACAGGAATGCAGAAAAAACAATGTTAAATTCCAATAATAAGGCAAATTACAGAAGAGAATTTTGCCACAGACAAACTAATGGATAGTTTTTGAAAGTAAACACAAAAACGCAAACAAAAAAAAAAGAGAGTAGCGATTTACAACCTGACTTTGACTTCATTGCAGACAATAAAAATACTAAATATTACCTGTGTTGTCTGGATAACTTAATTTCATTTGTAAATAAACATCCTTTCCTGTCATTCAGACCTGCAACACATTGCAAAAAAGATGAGACGGAGCAGTTAATGGCTAGCAATCAGATAAATTGGTTAAATAATGATGTAATTCGAAACAGGTGATGTCAACAGCTGATTGTAATAATAATTTGGTACAAAAGCTGCATTAAAAGAATGTCTAGTCCTTTAGGAGCAACGATGGCCTGAGGATCTCCACTTTGGTAACAAATATGAGTCAAAATTATTTAAATATTTTAAACCAATGTTCTTCAAAGAAAGATAGGAAGACATTTGGATATTTCATCTTAAACAGTGCATAACGTAATTAAAAGATTCATGGAATCTGAAGGAGTTTCAGTGCGTAAAGGACAAGGATGCAAGCTTTAGCTGAATACCACGATCTCCGATCCCTCGGGCAGCGCTGCATCAAGAATCATCATTCATCCATAAGTGATATCACAACATGGGCTCAGGACTACTTTCACAAACCGTTGACAAGTACCACAATACGTAGTTGCATTCACAAATGCCAGTGCAAACTGTTCTGTGTCAAAATGAAGCCCTATGTTAACAGTGTCCAGTGGCGCCGTCTACTTCTTAGGGCTTGTAGACATCTGGGATGGACCATTACAAAGTGGAAAACTGTACTGTAGCCAGGTGAATCTTTGTTTTTAGTATTTTTGATATTTCACATTAAACAGTGCATAATAAAAGATTTAGGAAATCTGAAGATATTTCAGTCTGTAAAGGACAAGGGCATAAGCGATATCACCCCATGGGCTCAGGACTACTTTCAAAAACTGTTGAAAAGTTCCACAATACATAGTTGCATTCGAGAATGCCAGTGCAAACTGTTCTGTGTCTAAAGGAAGCCCTATGTTAACAGTGTCCAGAAGCATCGTCAACTTCTCTGGGCTCGGACCCATCTTGGATGAACCATCACACAGTGGAAATGTGTATTGTAGCCAGATGGATTAATATTTTTGGTACTTTTTAAATATTTCACCTCAAACAGTGCATAATATAATTAGAAGATTCAAGGAATCTGAAGGAGTTTTAGTGAGTAAAGCACAAGGACACAAGCCTAAGCTGAACTACCGCAATCTCTGATCCCTCAGACAGCACTGCATAAAGACTCATCATTCATCCATTAGCGATATCAACACATGGGCTCAGGACTATTTTTGCAAACAGTTGACAAGTAGCACAATACGTAGTGCCATCCACATATGCCAGGGAAAACTGTTCTGTTCCAAAAGGAAGCCCTTTGTTAACAGTGTCCAGAAGCACCATCAACTTCACTGGGCTCGGAGCCATCTGGGATGGACCATCACACAGTGGAAATGTATACTGTGGCCAGATGAATCTTGTATTTTTTTAAATTAATAATAAAAAATACAATATTATTATTCATTCATTTTCTTGTTGGCTTAGTCCCTTTATTATTCCAGGGTCGCCACAACAGAATGAACCGCCAACTTATCCAGCAAGTTTTTACACAGCAGATGCCCTTCCAGCCGCAACCCATGCCAGGGAATCATCCACACACACTCATACACTACGGACAATTTAGCCAACTCAATTCACCTGTACCGCACGTCTTTGGACTGTGGGGGAAACCAGAGCACCCAGAGGAAACCCACGCGAAGGCAGGGAGAACATGCAAACTCCACACAGAAACACCAACTGAGCCGAGATTCGATCCAGCGACCCAGCGACCTTCTTGCTGTAAGGCGACAGCACTACCTACTACGCTACTGCCTCGCCTACAATATAATTATATATTCTATTTTTTATGATTGAAATTATGAAATTATTAACAAAAAATACATCCTTTTGGAATACTGTGTAAAATAATTGTATGCTTAAATATTATATACAGGGACTATTATACCATATGGCGTGAAGTTTACTATACATTTACATTAAATTTAACAATGCATAAAATATATTTTTAATAAATTCTATCTTCAGTTCCCGAAAAGAAAACCTCCTGAAAACCACTAATATGAAAGAACATTACAATTTAACAACCGCAACCCATACAAATCAAATCCAACAGTGGGCTTAATATTAAAGTGCAATTATCAATAAAGCAAGCCTTTTTTTCCCTGGATTTTCTTGATTCTTGCCAGCGCAACAAAATAAGACAATAAATTAAAAAAAGGCATTCTCATGGTGGCCATGAGAATTAAATTTGCTTTTAAAACCAACCTAACAATTAACAAATCAAATTTGGTATGCCAAATCAAGAGCCATCATTTATTTTCTATTATGCTTGAGTGAGTGGAAATTGTTGCAAAAACAATGTTTTCAGAAATGTCCACCCGCAGAGCCAACGTCCCCGTCTCACTTGTACATTTTCTTCCCTTCTCCTGCTGTGCTATTGAGGCTTTATTTGAGCATGATAAGCACTCCACTGCTTTCCCACAACTCTCTGTTTGAATTTCCCAACATGCAGCTGGCTCAAAACGATAAAGAGCTCCTTTCAAAAATGGAGAATACACACGTGTGACAGTGTGACGCTCTGGGCTGATTAAAAAAAGAAAAAGAAAACAGCCATAGGAAGCACTAAACCAAGCTGTAAGCCCTCAGTTTTTTCCATGGAAAGGAAAATGTGGCAAGCTTTGGGGTAGATAAGACTGGGAAAGATGGAAACAAAGACATTCACTTGCCTTTGAGAAAAAGAGGAAAAGCACGCATAATGTTAATGAGTTATTATTTTACTTCAAAACAACTCTATTCTCAAATCAATAGGATAATGACAGGAGGAAATGTGGAAAATTGCCTAAATTAGCTCTACGGCAGGAGGTTTCATCTCACGTGTGTGTGTGTGTGTGTGTGTGTGTGTGTGTGTGTGTGTGTGTGTGTGTGTGTGTGTGTGTGTGTGTGTGTGTGTGTGTGTGTGTGTGTTTGTTTGTGTGTGTGTGTGTGTGTGTGTAACCCCCAGGCCATAGTTCTTATGCTGTACACTCAAACCATTGACGTTTTATTCCCATTTCTTTTACCTGCACCTCGCTTGTCTTACAGATGCTCTTTTCTTACACAAGCTTTCAGGCTTCCTGTAACCTCATCACACCCCATTTGGGCTTGGTAAAAGCTTTGGGCTTTATCTGGACACATTGATTTCCAATGTTTACTACTGGCTTTCTTCGGTGTGAGCAGCAAGCTTTCTGAAGAAGTGTGCTGAGAGAATTGTGATCTGAAACAGGTCAGTCCTTGTTTTTGTTTTGTTTTTTATGGAAAAGGAATAACCACATGCTAATCTGATTACATCCCATTATTTCACAATATGTCAAAAACTTAAATGCTGTTGTATTTCTGTAGAATGCAAAAATTGAAATGTTGGAAAGGTGGGGGGGGGGGCGAGTCGGAGCACTCACTCTCGTCCCCTAGTCTCTGGGCTGGTTGGGAAAATTCGGTAACACTTTAAAATAACTACACACTATGAATCATTTACTAAGCATTAGTATCTAGTGAATTCATTATTTGTTAAGCATTAACTCTACATTAATAAGTGTTAGTAAGCAGTTTATAACTGCAGCTACAAATGCTCTATTCTTGACTTATAAGCAGCTATATAATGTGTTTAACAATTGTATTTTTATACTTAGTTAATGATTTATATTTCATTACTAAATTAAGTATTGCATTATTTACAAACCAGTTGTTTTTAAGAGTAGTTGAGGGTTTTTTAGAATCATTCAAAATTAGTTAGTAAATGATTAATAAACTATTGAAATCAACGTTTATATATCTTATTATTCCGGCATATACTAATAGTTAACTAATATGTTAATAAATGCTTTATTAACTCAACATCATGCAGTTTTGTGACCTAATCTAAAGTGAGAACTACTCATGCTTTATAAATCCCTTATAAATGACTGTTAAAGGCTCAGAATCAAGTGAACAATAATCTTTGCAATATTTTCTAAAAAGTAAAATTACTGTAAAGTTTAAACATTGCTGAATAACAGGAGTGTCAAAATATGACAAAACTGGATAAAACAACAACAACAATATAATAATTTTACATTATAATAAGATGCAATGTTTAAACTCTACAGTGATTTTAATTCAGATAAGGTTGAAAAGATTTATTTTTCATTTGAAGTACAGTTAATTTGTATATCTTTAAATTAATAGGAATAAATAATGTCATTTTTCCTGTTTAGAATTGAACTGAGCATTTTAATTGTCATTTATAAGGGATTTATAAAACATAAATAGTCCTCACTTTAGATTAGGTTACAAAACTAGATGAAGTTGAGTTAATAAAGCATTTATAGCATTTTTTAATACACATAGTAACCATTAATATATGCCAACATAATAAGACATATACATGTTGATTTCAATAGTTTATTAATCATTTACTAACTCATTTTGAATTATCCTAAAAACCCTCAACTACTCCTAAATATAACTGGTTTGTAAATAATGCGATACTTAATTTAGTAATGAAAAATAAATCATTAACTAAGTATGAAAGTACACTCAATAAACACATTATATAGCTGCTTATAAGTCCAGAATAGAGAATTTGTAGCTGCAGTTATAAACCGCTTACTAACGTTTATTAATGTAGAGTTAATGCTTAACATATAATGAATTCACTATTTGCTAATGCTTAATAAATGATTTATACTGTGTAGTTATTAAAAAGTTTTACCGAAAATTACAAACTAAACCAATACAATCGATTACAATTGGCTCAAGATTGGCAGGCAAAATTTGGGACATTGCAACCTGCAGAATCTGGGAACTTAAAAAAAAATTTAATATATATAGAAATGTTGTACAATCTACATGTGTCCAAGTCATTGGTTATACTGAGCTAAATCAATTTAATACTTTCCAATATTGAATCCACAAAATGGCTTGCTTTTGCTGTTGACAGACTGAAATTTAAATGTATTGTTTACCTAAAAATGTAAATCCAATCATCATTTACTCAACTTGTTTCCAAATCAATCCACTATCCTTCTGTTTCCAAATCCACAGGACCTTCTGTATCATCAAAACACAAATGAAGTTATTTATTATGTTTTGTGTCCCTCGATTATCAGTTAACTAAAGCAAAACTGTCTATGTAAACAATTACCAATGCACAATCATTTGAAAGCAGACTTGGCTGTTCCTGTGCATTGATGAAGTAAGGTGTGAAGACAACCCGTTAATGAATAGACAGAGACCTAGGGCCTCGTGTATCAAACCCTGCGTACACACAAAAACTTTGCGTACGGCAGATTTCATGCTCACCTTTGGATTTACTTATGATAAAATAAACGTGAGAATGTGCATTGGTCCACGCCAACTTCATGCCTGGCATACGTGCATTTCTTGTGTGTGTTTGTTTGATTTCCATTGGCGACTCCTAGAGGCAATTATGTTTAATTGCACACTACAAAGTATCTTTGAACCGTGCAATGACAGCTGTATGGGACGGGATCATCCGCATGTCTAGCAGGTATATAAGGTTTTCATACCATACAGTTGACCAGCCAAACATTAAAGCGCAATTTGCAGAAATCGCCAGATTCCAATGTAATCTGAGTGATCAACTGCACGACCTTTGCATTAAAGGCGCCATCTGAAGACACATATGCATACGTGATTTGGAAACATTTCCATTCAATAAATGTGCGAATAAAATATGATGCTCAAATGCGCTTAACATAATACACAAACTTATTAATGATTCCTACTTGTCTTCCTTGTGATGAAGAGTAGGCAAAATCTGATATGTAGTGTGAAAAAAAAATGAATGAGTTCATCAGACGCTATATTGTTGATTAGCTGCTGGGCATTTCACTCTGTCTCGCGCTGAAGGCTGTCAGTGTCGACCAATCGCAGCAGGCCATCATTGGTCCAATCAGCGCAGATTAGCTTCGCGCTAAGTAGGGGTTTGAGAACAAAGGAGTCACTGAATGATTCATATGGAAGTCGCTGGTATAGTTAGGTAAAAATATGCATATTATAAGACCATGAAAGAATTTTTTGACCATGCATGCATATTAGACTGTTGTTGGAGACCTTTAAAACCAAAATATGACCCTATTTCATGTATAATAGGGGCTCTTTAATATATATATATATATATATATATATATATATATATATATATATATATATATATATATATATATATATATATATTATTAACCAAGTTATAATTTTACAAATTCTACTGACCGTACTGGGTAGCACAGTGGCACAGCGGGTAGCGCTCTCACCTCACAGCAAGAAGGTCGCTGGTTTGAGACTCGTCTAGGTCAGTTGGCATTTCTGTAAGAAGTTGGCATGTTCTCCCGTATTGGAGTGGTTTCCCCCACAAGTCCAATTGGGTAAGCAAAATTGTCCGTAGTGTATGTGAGTGAATGGAGTGTATGGGTGTTTCCCAGTGATGGGTTGCAGCTAGAAGGGCATCTACTGCATAAAATGTGCTGGATAAGTTGGCGGTTCATTCCACTGTAGCAAACCACAGATATAAAGGGACTAAGCCAAAAAGAAGATGTATGAACGAAACAACCTTGCTAGCTTTTAGCATTATTAATGCACCTAAAGCATAATGCTGCATGGATTTAGCAATTTCACTGAAGTCGTGACACACTAAGTCGGGCTTTCAGACAATGACCAAACATGGGGTATGTCTGATATAGCTCAGGCCCAGTTATTGGTTTTAAGACATCATCCAAATATGGTCCATGTTTGGCCCTTATCTGGAAGCCAGACTTGGTTCAGTCATTTACCGTAATTCATGCAGCAAGTGAGCCAAGCATAAGCTGATTGTGTGGGCCAGAGAAATTTTGCTATGTGAGAAGCAAACATTTGGGGACTATTGAGGCCATAAAGCTTAAAAGTCTTGGCACATTAATCATATGGACTATATTCACAGTTCATTTTGATGCTTCATTGTAATTCTGTGGTTGTAAACAATGGACGCTTTGTCATTATGAGGAAGAGCTGAATGAATGTGTTTTTACAAAAAAAGAAAAAAAACTAAAATAACAGGATGCTGATTTAGAAAGACTGGTATTTCGGTTTTGGATGAATGATTTTGTCATGCATATGTAACGGTGAAGTACTGTGCAGGCAACCGACTCCCATGCGAAAGGTTGCTCGTTTGATCCCAGCTCAGAGCGGGTTGGGTGGCGTAGGAACGGCGGGGTTACATTGGTGCCGAAACCCAGGATGGGAGTGAGGTTTAGGGGGTGAGTGTAACGGAGGCCAGCTAGAGAAGTGCTGTGCAGATCAATCTCACTCCTCTGACCTCTAAAGGTGCTCTAGTGACAGATGCTAGAGGCCATGGTCTTTAGCCTCCTTGTTAGAGCAACCAACTCCCATGCGAAAGGTTGCTGGTTCGATGCCAGCTCGGAGCGAGTTGGGAGGCGTTGAACCGGCAGGGTTATACATACGTTTTCAAGAAATAATTGTAATATCTATCAAATTTACTATGATGATAGGATAAAAACTGTGATCAGCAAACTGAAACCGAAGGTCTGAAAGAGATGCAGATCAAACAACGGTGAAATGAATACCTGAGCCCAGACTCTGAACCTGGGCAGCGATTTATTTTTAGCTGAACTGCTAACGCATTTCTCTCTGTCTGTGCGCCTGCCAAAAAAGCAGGTGCAGTTACAGGTGCAATCTCTCTCTCTCTCTCTCTCTCATTATCTCTACAAACAGTCAATCTAACCCTGACTCTCTCTGTCTCACTTTTCTCCCTTGCTTTCTCGTTTTGTTCTTCTGTGTGTGTGTGTGTGTGTGTGTGTGTGTGTGTGTGTGTGTGTGTGTGTGTGTGTGTGCGTGTTTGTGTGTGTAATCCATATCTGGATGAGCGCCAGTCATGTCTGCAGGCACCTGCGCAAAAAACAACACACTCCACCATCCACAGCCCCTCGGAACAACTCGCACCTTTTGATTTGCAAACACTGAGGTACTGCTTTTATGCATTAAAGATTTTTACTCACTATTTACTCACTCAAGTGCTTCCAAATCTTTATAAGTTTTCTTCTTTTTTTAAGACTAATGAAGTTATATGGAATGTTAGAAATCTGTAACCATTTACTTCTACTATTGACAATACTATACTGTGTGTAACCAGGGCATGACTCACTTGACATTAAATGAATTTCCCCAGTAATACTGTACATCTGTATTTTGTTTTGTTGGTTTTCTCTGGAAACACTCAAATCTGTGACCTTAAAGAAACTTTATTTGGATATTTTCATATTTGACATGAGATGAGGGGAATGGGAACATTCTTTGGGTGTTAAAAGTTCTTAATTTCATCATCAATGCATATTAAGAGCAATTATTTTTAATAGTAAATGTATATAAGGAACTGTTGATGCCATTGCATCTTGTTTGTCTCTTAATTTAAAATATTTTAATAGTCAATTATTCCACTTATGGCAGCAACTTAATGCATTTAGGCATGTAGACATGGTAAAGACGATCTGCTGCAGTTCAAACCGAGCATCAGAATGGGGTGATTTAGGTGACCTTGAACATGACATGGTTTTTGATGCCAGACAGGCTGGTCTGAGAATTTCAGAAACTTTTTTATTTTTATTTTACGCACAACCATCTCTAGGGTTTACAGACAATGGTCAGAAAATAGAAAATATCCAGTGAGTGGCAAGTCTGTGGACGCAAATGCCTCGTTGATGCCAACACAAACAACACTGGTTCGAGTTGATAGAAAGACAACAATAACTCAAATAACCCCTCGTTACTACCAAGGTATGCAGAAGAGCATCTCTGAACACGTTAAACCTTCAGGCAGATGACTACAGCAGCAGAAGACTACTCCAGGTGCCACTCCTGTCAGCTAAAAACAGGAAACTGAGTGTAAAATTTGCACAGGCGCACCAATATCGGACAATAGAACATTGGAAAAACATTGCCTGGTCCGATGAGTCTCGATTTCTGCTGCAACATTCGAATGGTAGAGTCAGAATTTGGCATGATCAACATGAAAGCATGGATCCATCCTGTCTTGTATCAGCGGTTCAGGCTGGTGGTGGTGTAGGAGATTTTTCTTGGCATACCTTGGGCCCTTGCGTGCCAATTGAGCATCGTGTCAACACCACAGCCTTCCTTTAGTATTGTTGCTGACCATGTCCATCTCTTTATGACCACAGTGTACTCATCTTCTGATGGCTACTTCAGCAGGATAACACGTAATAGCCTTAAAGTGCGAATCAACTCAGACTGGTTTCTCGGACATGACAATGAGTTTACTGTGCTCAAATGGCCTCCACAATCACCAGACCTAAATCCAATAGAGCGAAAAAGGGGAGTGATGGAACAGGAGACTTTTATTATGGATGTGCAGCCGACAAATCTGCTGCAACTGTGTAATGCTATCATCTCAATATGGACTAAAATATCTGAGAAATATTTCCAGTAGCTTGTTGAATCAATGCTACGAAGGATTAAGGCGGTTCTGAAGACAAAAGAAGGTACAACCTGGTACTAATAGGGTGTACCTAATAAAGTGGCTGGTGAGTATGTATTAATATAACAGATTTGTACAGACTGTGAAATAACTGAAATCAGTGCTATAAAGATCTTTCTGGATCTAATGTAACCATGCCTTTGCTTGAAAAAAATTACGCCTTAGAAGGTTGATCAGCCAATTAGAATCAAGCATTCAGCAGTCCTGTAGTATAAATCTAAATTAAGCAAGTGATTAATCATCACAAACATTTCATAAAGCAAAGTCGCACAGTTTTTGCAATGTTTTGATGAACTGTTCATTTATTGCAAATTGCCATTATGTGTACTGAAATCATACCTCCTGCTATGACATTTGAAAATGTTGAAGCAATTGAGTGAGAGGTTATTCTGACCCAGACGGTCAAGCTGACCCCAAAACTGTGCCAAGAATCAACTGACCTTTGTCTAATATTGGGGGAAAAAGAGAGAGAGAGAGAGAGAGAGAGAGAGAGAGAGAGAGTATAGAAGCTGAAAGAGAGTAAGATTGTATCTTTGAAGATGACCCACAGGATCACTCTCACCAGTAAACACCTCAAGAAGTGCAGCGGGCTCAACAGAGCTGCACGTGTTGCCATGGCTGTAGGGACGTGTTGTGTTGGAGAGCTATCATTATTGGGCTGACCTGTAAACCACAGACGGTTGGCGAGAGGCCAGCTTTCCATAAAGTTGTGTTTTCGAGGAAATAGAGTGACTAGAAGAAAAGCAGTTAGGCTCCTGATAGTCATCACCATACTTCCTCGCCGGTTCGTTGATTTTTTTTTTTAAGAATAACACATCATTTTTTGTATTGTAAGTTTAAATAAATGCTGTGTTTAAAGGCATGGTTTACCCAAAAACGTTCAAATCTGTCATGGTTTTCAAACCCTTCACTTGTTTCAAAACTGTTTGAGTTTCTTTCTTCTAAACACAGAAGATGTTTTGAAGAAAGCTGAAAACTTGTAACCATCGACCTCGTTTATCCTGCAATGGATGTCAGCGGTTACAGGTTGTTAGCTTTCTTTAAAATAAATTTTGTGTTCAGCAGAAGAAAGAAACTCATGGAACCACCCGAGGATGAGTAAATAGCACTACATTTTCATTTTTGAGTGAATCGTTCTCTTTAAATGTGCTATTTAGCCATTGTTTCATTAGATGTGATCATTTTAATACATTTTATAGGACAGAAATCCGACCACTGCATTAAATAAAGTTTAAAATTCTAGCTTTCACATGTCTTTTTTAAAGCAGTGGTTAGCAAAGTTGGGGAAGGGGGGGTTTCCCTTGGTGATTTCCAAAATCAAATTCATTTTATTAAACTATTAGAATTACCATATTTTATTCCTAACCTAAAATACCATGCAAGTAAAAATCCATCAAACTTTCTATTTATTTTTTTTTTTCTGTTGGATAAATTGAGACATCTGGAGTGATTACTTATTAAAGACACAGCGATAGCATCAGACGCAGCAGATTGATTTTATTGTACAAGTTAAACTTTCTGACACCTTTCCATCTTGATAACTGATCTCTGGCTAATTTGGTTCTTCAAACAACTTCAAGAATCAGATGAAATTGTCTGGATGAACTAAACTGAGATCGCTGAACGTGTTGCCAAGGACAGATCTATCAACCCCCGATATCATGATAAGCAATGCAACGATTGGCTGATGGCACAGCAGCCTAATGACATCATCTGATTAATATTCAATTATCCATGTGAGAAAAATTACATAAAATTCATAGGAAACGGTTTATAGTAAGTATGATACACAATTACTTTTCAGCTTTGTTGTGAGTTGCAGGCTTTACACTTTCATGTGTCAAGATTGTTTAGCAAATTATTGAGTTTTACAGTTAGAGCGGATTTTCATTATTATCGTAGACATAGTAGTGTTATAGTAGCCGGTTTCTTAATCTGTGTAAAGAATAACTGGATGTTTAAATTAATTTTGCATCACAAAAGCATTTTTAGGTTGGCAAAGGCGTCTGCAACTTTTGTGAAACATGAAATCACCGTCATATTAGCTGTCAAAACATGTTCATGACTGAAAAAAATGTATTATTCCTTAAAGAATATTGTGAATGTCTATTATCATACACAAATTGTACTAAAGCAAACGTATGCGATTGTATCTAAAAAGTTCATATCAATAAATTTTATCTTTGTTAAAATTAACCAACAGATGGCAGTCTTTGTATTTTTATTTTGAAGTGCAGATTGCATAAGTTTTATTAATACTAATATATATATATATATATATATATATATATATATATATATATATATATATATATACTATTTTCCTAAGTGTATATAACTACTACTGTAAAATATCAGAATTCGGTACATACTTTCAGTATTATCTTAGCTTGAACTGACCCGATCTAATCCTGTTTATATGAAATAACCCTGCTCCCAAGCAGGTTTGCGCTACCAGAACTGTTGCTATGACAACAACTCTTGGATGAGTTTTGAAGAACAAAACGATCCTGGATCATGTCAAACCAACAGATGGCAGTCTTTGTATTTTTATTTTGGAGTGCGGATTGCAAAAGTTTTATTAATACTAATATATATATATATATATATATATATATATATATATATATATATATATATATATATATATATATATATATATACTATTTTCCTAAGTGTATATAACTACTACTGTAAAATATCAGAATTCGGTACATACTTTCAGTATTATCTTTGCTTGAACTGACCCGATCTAATCCTGTTTATATGAAATAAGCCTGCTTCCAAGCAGGTTTGCGCTACAAGAACTGTTGCTATGACAACAACTCTTGGATGAGTTTTGAAGAATGAAACGATCCTGGATCATGTCAAATTGTCAATAAACAAATCCAGCTATTTGAGTAATCCATGTATGAAAAACGAACCCCAGGGCACTTTCCAGGGACAGCATGCCAAAGTGTGAACTCTTGAAACCAGCATTCTGGCTTAGAGCAGGGGTGGGCAAACTCTGTTCTGGAGGGCCGGTGGCCTGCATAGTTTAGCTCCAACTCTAATCAAAAACACCTGAACATGCCAATCAGTGTCTTCAAGATCACTAGAAATCTATAAGCAGGTGTGTTTGATTAGAGTTGGAGTTAAACTGTGCAGGACACCAGCCCTCCAGGGGTCCGTTCTTAGTACCTCGCTTAAATGATCTAAGATTATTTGGCAGATCCCGGATCTTTTAATCTTGATATCTGATCTCTCGCTAATCAGATTAGAATGTCTGGATAAACTGATCTGAGATCGCTGCGTGTGTTGTGAAGGACAGATCTATCGATCCTCGAAATCATGATCAGCAATGCAACGATTGGTTGACGGCACAGCAGCGTAATGACATCATCTGCTTAATATTCAATTATCCATGTGAGCAAAATTACATCAAATTAGCAGTAAACGGCTTGTTAAATATGACACGCAATAACCTTCCACATTTGTTGTGAGCTGCAGGCTTTACACTTTCATGTGTCAAGAGTATCATCATGTATTTCAATGCAAATCAATGTATTTAGTTCCACATTTAGAAAATATTTTCTTTATTATAGTAGCCGTTTTTTAATCAGTGTAAAGAATAACTGGTTGTTTACAAAAGCGTTTTCATATTGGTAAAGGCGTCTGCAACTTTTGTGAAGCATCAAATCACCGGCATATTAACTATCAAAACATGTTTATGACTGCTGAAATGTATTATTGCTTTAAAAAAAGTCACATATAGTGCATTTCTATTATACACAATTTGTACTAAAGCGATCAAAAAAGTTAATATCAATAAGTTTTCTCTTTGCATCACCAGGTGGCAGTCTTTGTACTTTCATTTCGAGGGTGCAGATTGCATACGTTTTATTAATATGTATAACTTAATTTATTTTAATAATGACTATAACTTTATATATATAGTTAAAAAATATGTACCATTTTCCCAAGTGTATATAACCACTGCTGTAAGAAAATATCAGAATTCGGAACATACTTTCTGTATTATCTTTGCTTGAACTAAGCCGATCTAATCCTGTTTATATGAATTGAACCTGCTCCCGATCAGGTTTGACCAAGTGTGCCGCAAGCCTACGTTTGAGTGAAGGTTTCGGCCGTTAGATCGCCCCCTGTGGGCTGGCTGCAGTACAAGTCATAAAGCCCGCCTCCTCCGTGTTAATGAAGGAGACTTGAGCCCAAATAAAAAAAAAATATTACACTTGCAATAAAATGTCTCGAAAGATAGTTCTGGTCGATTAAGGCACTGGTTATTGTGCTGAAATAGGTGCAGATCTTCATTTTTGTAAACAGTTTGTTTTTAGCAGTAATTTAATGCTGGGCGTGTCATCGTGATTGACAGCTGTGATTGACAGTTTCTCAAAGCGCGGCGTCTGAGCTTCGGCAGGAGACTGAAGTAGACTGAAATGTTATTATTCGATTTCTGTGTTATTTTACCATGACAAAATGAGTTCAGCAGTAAACTATAGTTTCTGACATACATGATCCTGGTGGAACACTGTTTATTCGCTAAGTTCAGGGCTTTTTTCGGGCTTTATTAGTTTGCTGATACACGCCTAGCCACCCAGATAGCAAAACACAGTTCCGGCTAGATTCTCGCCTGCCGGAGACTTATCTCTTAGAGCTCAGACTGACTAATGTTACCTCTGCTGGACCTACTCCGGATGCCTGGACTCACTACCCAATTCCAGCCCGAGTCAATCGAGCCAGATGCGGCGGCCGAGCGAGCAGGCGCTGCCGCATGCGAGCCGGAATCAGCCCGCGACGCCGCGAGTAAGTTATGCGCTGCGGCCTGGAGCTGGCGCGATTGAATATATAAAACCCTCATATTTGTTAACGTTATTACATCCATTTGTGTTGATATGACAGCAAACGCATGCTGAGAAGTTCGGGGGGCGTAGTTGATTTTACATAAAGCGTTTGATTGGAAGCTCGACTCTGCTCATTTTTGCGGCTCCTCCTCTGGCTCCATCAGACAATCCTTCTGCGCATGTCTGGCTCCAATTTCAGCAGTCTTTTGCGACAGTTTGTGCCCGTCAAGCAGGCGTTTTGCCCTCAAGGCGTTCAATGGGAAAAAGGGCTGTCGCGTCGTCCATATTTTTTACAGTCATTGGGTTTGACCTAGCAGAACTGTTGCTATGACAACAACTCTCGGATCAGCTTTGAAGAATGAAACGATCCTGGATCGTGTCAAATCATCAATATCCAAATCCAGCTAACTGAGTAATCCACGTACGAAGAACGGACCCTAGGACCAAGCTTGCCCATCCCTGGCTTAGAGTGTATTTATTAACAAATCCCAACAACAACAAAAAAAAAACTTAAAAATACTATCATGAATAAAATTGTGAAGTCTGGTGAATGTTAATGCTGCTGAATTAGACATACAAATATTGTGGAAAAAAGGTGCATTATAAATGTTGTCTTCATTTAGACTGGGGGGAAGCACTTTATGACAAGCAATAAATAAGACATTCTAAAAATTCCTTCATTCATGTTCTTTCTGTTTAAACACTTTATTCGTCAGGGGCCAACTTATCAAGCATATGTTTTACACAGCGGATGCCGTTCCAGCTGCAACCCACTTTACTGGGAAACATCCATACACATTAATTCACACACATACACTACGGCCAATTTCAAGAGTACACACTTAGCTGATGATTAATTATAAAGCAAGTTTGGTATGCTGTCCCGGAAGAGAGCCCTGAGCTAAAAGGTCCTTAAGCCCTGGGCTCCCACCTGTGTGCAGGGCAAGAGGGGAGGTCTGAGCTCAGGTAGTTTTGATAAGAGCTGATGAAAAAAATGATTGGTATGAAGAGATATGCTATTGACTGTAGTGTAAAATTTAGAGTGATCAATTCACTCATGGTACATGTTTTTGGATTGCGGGAGGAAACTGGAGAACTTGGGGGAAACCCACAAGATCATGGTAAGAACATGGTAACTTCGCACAGAAACAACAGCCAGCCTGTTTAAGGACTAGAACCGGTAGCGTTTTGCTGTGAGGCAACAGTGTCAATCCCTGGGCCACCGTGCCACCCTACAAAGAGCAAGGTAGAGGAGTAAGGGTGGAAGGGAGGATTCTTCAAATTGAAGATAGCTGTAGTGAGAAACCCTGGCTCTTTATAATCAGTTAGGAATTATCTGATCGGTGAATCATACATTAGTAAATGCGGAACCAGCCATGTTCAATCATAATCACATGATCCTCTCAATTAGTTTATAAATAAACTTCACTTAGTTCATTCAATTCACCTATAGAGCATGTATTCCGACTGTGAGGGAGGAAACCCACACCAAGACAGGGAGAACATGCAAACATGTGTGACAGGTAGGCGGATGTAGGAAGACACCCAATAGAATAGAAATTACACCAGTTTACCCGAATAAGCCACTTTGGGAATTTTACCCAAAGAATTAAAACATAAGCGCCACTTATAAAGGCATGCACAAGTTCACTCCACCAATTAGAGTCAGAGACATTGGCACAGTACATAAGAAATTTCTTTATTGACAAGTCTTGAATAAAAGCACGATTAAAACCAATATTGTGACATTGACACAGTAGCTGGTAAAATTTTAAATTGTGCCCAAGAGCCAGAGCTCACTTGCGGTTCTTCCTCCATCCATCCCGCATGCACACAGAAAAGCTAACTGACCCAGCCGTGACTCAAACCAGCAACCTTGTTGTGAGGCAACAGTGCTAACCATTGAGCAACCGTGTTGTCCTAAAATCTAAAAATGTGCACAAAAATATAGTTTTATTTAAACAGGATCATTTGCTTTAAATATGCAGTTCACAATTTGTGAAACACTCTGACTCTCTGTTCCTTCCATACATTTACAAGTTTTGTAAAACAGGAGCTTAACTCCGCTGTTGACATTGAAGGGAACATGGACTCCCAGCTGCGGGGAGTAAATTAGACAGAAATTATATTTGAGTTGCGTTATGTTCTGTTCCTTCACAAAGTGCATGGTAAAACTGCTGCCAGCCATCGGCACAGCTTGTGACTGAGAACAGAGTGTGGCACATTTGCTGCCCCTGAGGACCAATGTACCAGAAACACACCACTATCCAAAACCGCAAGTCACACGCCTGGATGCAATCAACACAATAACAATCTTTCTGCTTGCATCAAGGGGTTGCAGTAGTGGTATCGAGATAAACCAGGTTGTGCATAGTGCTGTTTATGAGTATCTCTTGATGCTATATCTTTAGTTGGCATGTGTATGGATGATGTCAGAGGGTAGTGATCCTTCCAGACACTCTGAGCTGCTGTTGTCATGAGCTTGTGGCTCTTATCTCACTGCCATGACTCAAGGTATTTGTGCGCTTTATCCTCAGGTCTGTACTTTTTGTTCTCTGAAAACATGTTGACTGAGGCCTGGGAAACACACAAACACACACTGGCAAACAACAAGAGAGTGAGAATGGATGGACAAGATAGATAGACTGATTGACAGATAGATAGAAACACACACAGACAGAATGGCTGAAATATGGATGTATCGATAGGCAGACTGACTGACTTATTGGAGACAGACAGACAGACAGACTGAAATATGGATGTACAGATAGACAGACAGACATACTGATTGGAGACAGACATAAAGATGCAAATAGATAGACTGACTGACTGAGGACAGATGAACGGACAGATAGATAGAATGACTAACAGATTGTGGAGAGACAGACAGACAGACAAACAGACAGACAGAAATACTGACTGACTGACTGGAGAAAGACAGACATGTAGAGAGACAGAAAGATAGATAGACTGACTGAAATATGGATGTATTGATAGACAGACAGAGATAGACAGACAGGCAAAGAGACTGTCAGACAGACAGACATACTGACTTATTGATTGAAGACAAACATAGACACACAGACAGATAGATAAATAGACAGATAGACTGACTAACTGATTGAGGACAGGCAGATTGACTAATTCACTGGAGACAGACATATAGAAACACAAACAGTCTGACTGAAATATGAATATAATGACACACAGACCGACTGACTGATTGGAGATTGACTGACTAACTGATTGACTGACTGATTTGAGAGAGACAGACAGACAGACAGACAGACAGACAGACAGACAGACAGGCAGACAGACAGACAGACAGGCTGAAATATGGATGTATTGACAGACAGACAGACAGACAGAAAGACAGACAGACAGACAGGCTGAAATATGGATGTATTGACAAACAGACTGACAGACAGACAGGCTGAAATATGGATGTATTTACAGACAGACAGACAGACAGGCTGAAATATGGATGTATTGACAGACAGACAGACAGAAAGACAGACAGACAGACATGCTGAAATATGGATGTATTGACAAACAGACTGACAGACAGACAGACAGACAGACAGACAGACAGACAGGCTGAAATATGGATGTATTTACAGACAGACAGACAGACAGACAGACAGACAGACAGGCTGAAATATGGATGTATTGACAGACAGACTGACAGACAGAAATATGGATGTATTGACAGACAGACAGACAAACAGGCTAAAATATGGATGTATTGACAAGACAGGCTGTTAATATGGATGTATTGACAGACAGACTGACAGACAGACAGACAGACAGGCTGAAATATGGATGTATTGGCAGACAGAATGACAGACAGACAGACTGACAGACAGACAGACAGACAGGCTGAAATATGGATGTATTGACTGACAGACAGACAGACAGACAGACAGACAGGCTGAAATATGGATGTATTGACAGACAGACTAACAGACAGACAGGCTGAAATATGGATGTATTGACAGACAGACTGACAGACAGACAGACAGGCTGAAATATGGATGGATTTACAGACAGACAGACAGAAAGACAGACAGACAGACAGACAGGCAGGCTGAAATATGGATGTATTGACAGACAGACTGACAGACATACAGACAGGCTGAAATATGGATGTATTTACAGACAGACAGACAGATAGGCTGAAATATGGATGTATTGACAGACAGACTGACAAACAGGCAAAAAATATGGATGTATTGACAAACAGACTGACAGACAGACAGGCTGAAATATGGATGTATTTACAGACAGACAGACAGACAGGCTGAAATATGGATGTATTGACAGACAGACAGACAGAAAGACAGACAGACAGACAGGCTGAAATATGGATGTATTGACAAACAGACTGACAGACAGACAGACAGACAGACAGACAGACAGACAGGCTGAAATATGGATGTATTTACAGACAGACAGACAGACAGACAGACAGACAGACAGACAGACAGGCTGAAATATGGATGTATTGACAGACAGACTGACAGACAGAAATATGGATGTATTGACAGACAGACAGACAAACAGGCTAAAATATGGATGTATTGACAAGACAGGCTGTTAATATGGATGTATTGACAGACAGACTGACAGACAGACAGACAGGCTGAAATATGGATGTATTGGCAGACAGAATGACAGACAGACAGACTGACAGACAGACAGACAGACAGACAGGCTGAAATATGGATGTATTGACTGACAGACAGACAGACAGACAGACAGACAGGCTGAAATATGGATGTATTGACAGACAGACTAACAGACAGACAGGCTGAAATATTGATGTATTGACAGACAGACTGACAGACAGACAGACAGGCTGAAATATGGATGGATTTACAGACAGACAGACAGAAAGACAGACAGACAGACAGACAGGCAGGCTGAAATATGGATGTATTGACAGACAGACTGACAGACATACAGACAGGCTGAAATATGGATGTATTTACAGACAGACAGACAGATAGGCTGAAATATGGATGTATTGACAGACAGACTGACAAACAGGCAAAAAATATGGATGTATTGACAAGACAGACAGACAGACAGACAGACAGACAGGCTGTTAATATGGATGTATTTACAGACAGACATACAGACAGGCTGGAATATAAATGTGTAATGAAGTTTACGGCCCTTTGGCCGCCGGGAAGAAGGAGGCGGAGAACCGACGGAGTTTTAAAATGATTTATTAATAATAATGACGGCAGCTCCTCACGGAGACTGCCATTTAAATCAAAACAAACGGACGGCAGCTCCTCGCGGAGACTGCCGTCAAACTGAAAGCAAAAGTAAAATAACATGCCCGGGCCCGGTCCTCTCTCTGCTTCCGCTGCCATCGGTCCTCCTTTTATGGTCCAGAGCTCCTTCCGTGGGATCCGAGGCAGGTGCGCACCGCACGTGTATCCACTCACGCGGTGGCCTCACCCCGTTCCCACGGCTCTCGGCCACGCCCCCTCGCCACAGAATGTATTGACAAGACACGAGCTGCGTCCCAAATGGCACACTATACACTATGCACTCATGCACTATGTACTTATGCACTTACACACTCAACAGGGTAGTATATGTATGTAGTGCTGTCCCAAATGGCACACTAATGTTTTTTTACTAAGCGGAAATTCAAACCGTTTCCAGATGACGTTTGACTGTTGCCAAATCAGTGAAATAAACGACTGAATTATCAAGTAATACCTGCCGTGAGTATTGCCACATTTACCATCGGGAGGCGCTATAATCACTCTCGTAGGAGAATTTTGCTTTCACTATCCAAAATAAATAAAGTTATTCAACATGTGCGTCCGATAGCTCCGCCCCTTCCGCTACGTAAGCAAACCTGCGGTCGTTGAGTGCGTGAAGTGTCCATCATTACACACTTCATTTTAGCTGCTGAATGAGTGCATCATCCGGGTAATTAAAGTGCACTTATTATTTTGAGAGTTTTCAATGTGAACACACTACTTACACTATTTATACTACAAAATGGCGTAAAATAGTGCATAAGTATGCGATTTGGGACGCAGCTAGACAAACAGACAGACAGGCTGAAGTATGGATGTATTTACAGACAGACAGACAGACAGACAGGCTGAAGTATGGATGTATTTACAGACAGACAGACTGACAGACAGACAGACAGACATACAGACAGACAGACAAACAGGCTAAAATATGGATGTATTGACATATTGACAAGACAGACAGACAGACAGACAGACAGACAGGCTGGAATATGAATGTATTGACAAGACAAACAGACAGACAGGCTGAAGTATGGATGTATTTACAGACAGACAGACTGACAGACAGACAGACAGACAGACAAACAGACAGACAGGCTGAAATATGGATGTATTGAAAGACAGACAGACAGACAGACAGGCTGAAATATGGATGTATTGACGGACAGACAAATAGACAGATAGATAAACCGACTAACTGATTGGGGGCAGACAAACAGACATACAAACAGACAGACAGACAGACTGACTGACTGATTGATTGATTGGAGACAGACAAAGAGACAGACAGACAGGCTGAAATATGGATGTATTGTGACTGATTGACTGATTGGAGACATACATGCAGACAGACAGACAACATATATAAACGTTATAAATATGGATGTATCGATAGACAAACAGACAGACAGACATACGGACTGACTAATTGAAGGTTAATACGATAAGGAATATGAAATAGTGAATTAAAGCAGTTGTCTTCAGAACAGCTGAAAGGTCGGGTGTCTTCATCTCACAGTGAGTTCTGATACCTGTGTGAGTAAATCTAGATGAGCTGTTAAGCCACACACTTTCCTGTCTGTGTCCTGATCCTGCGTAGTGCACTAATGCAGCCCTATAATGTTCTCAGCAAGTGTTTAGGATACACTGTGTTCTGCAGACGTGACCCAAATCATGAGCACAAGCAGAGAGGAGGACACTGACACACACATATAACCTTCAGTAAAAAAAAAAATAATAAAATAAACTAATAGCACAGTGATTTCAACTCAAGCAGATGGAGAACTAATTGATTTAATCAGTAATTATGAAAAACAAATGAGATGATGATGTCTTGCGTGTCTGTGAATATTAAAACCAGAATCGCCACAAGGTCAAATAATGCCTAGCTGCTTTTCAAATGTAGATACACTGTTAACCTTTGTTGTGCCGACATCTTAAACCATTGTCATATTAACGTCAAATACAGACATTTATTCATCAGTTATGGCAACCAAAATCTAACGTCAGATAGACATCATAGTTGTTACGTCCACACAGCCTCAAGCTGTAACATCATTAGACATTGATATTTGGTTGATTTTAGATTGGACATTGAACATTGACGTTGGCCTGACATCAATTTTCATTTTGAAAGAAAATGCAAAGTCCTCACAACGTTGGGGTACAACGTCAATCTAACATTATGTTGATGTCTTGTGTCTGCTGGGTGTCATACAGTAAACATCCGTTAAGCAATGTTAAGCTTTTTTCACGTTAAGCGATAAAGAATGTCCCCTAGCTTGGTCACATGGTCTCCTTTCCTTCATACCACCATAGAGGCAGCGTAAGCATTAGCCTATGCTTTTTTTGGATAATGGTTGCATAATTGCCTACCACATACTTTGGGTAAATGCTACATTTAATGATTTACACTATATTCAGTGTGCTACAACATAATTTATTGTTTGAATTTAGAATTAAAACATATTGCATTTCAAAGTTGAGAATTGACTGGATCCATTCATTCATTCATTCATTTTCTTTTCGGCTTCATCCCTTTATTAATCTGGGGTCGCCACCGCGGAATGAACTGCCAACTTATCCAGCATATGTTTTACGCAGCGAATGGCCTTCAAGCTGCAATCCATTTCTGGGAAACATACACACTCATTCACACGTATACACTACAGACAATAATAAATAAAATATATAAAACACTACATATATAAAATAAATAAATAAATAAAAATTCTAAATTCTATGCATTATTCCTATGTTTCCCAAATATTTAATTAACATTTCATGAATTCTTGATTGTCTAAGGCCATTTCGTGGCAAGACTTTTAAAGAAATTACCTCACCTTCCAGCTGCCCTAATTCTTGGATTAACTCAAACCACTTTCTTTCATAAGCAGGACATTCTAAAATGATATGCTTAATTATTTCCAATTCTTTGCAATTATCACACTTACCTGTTTCATGCTTTCCTATTTTATACAGGCTGTAATTTAATGATGTATGACCAATCCTTCATATTGTAATGATGACATCTTTCTTCCTATATCAGTACCTTTTCCTCTCATCTCCAACAAACTCCTGAATCTGGTACAAATGTCTTATGGTGTTGCCACCTCTTATACATTTCAATTGCAATCATTCTTTTAAATTCTGTTTCAATTAAGGCTAATTTAATTTCTATTTGCTAATTATTTAAAGCCTTTTTTGCTAGCAAATCAGCTTCCTCATTCCCATCTACACCGACATGTGCCAGCACCCAGAGAAATGAAACCATTATTCTAAACTTTGTAAAATTTCAAATATTAAATCTTGTCAGGCTTTAAATTTGGCGCTTTGAAAGCTATTAAGTGCAGCCATTGAGTGTGTGCAAATTACTGCTTGTCCTAGTTGAACTTAGACATAGTTTGAAGTAAACACTGACACATGATCTGATATTCTCTTTTCAATTTTTAAGTTAAATTGAAGAATTTATTGAGCTTATTCTAAAATTCTGTCATGCGGAAGTGCGCATGTTTTCGCAATTGTTTTAGAACTTCTGATTCAGTCACCTATGGGAGAAATGACTAGGAATAATAAATGGCAGAAAACGGTCAGACTACTTGCTCTACAAACAAATGTTTGCATAACTATACAGACCATGTAGAATAAAACAATAAGAAAATATCAGTTTGCAACATCAAACAGCGAAACAAGCAGTTTTTATTTTCTAAAAATGAATGGAAGTGAATGAGACCGAAAGTCTCGAGCCAAAAGAGTTCAAATTTCTGTGCCCACTCGTCAGCTCATCTTCCACCCTTTGGCTCTTTAGACCGGTCTGTAAAAATCTGTATAAACAGAATAATATTGTTGTCGCAAAATTAGTTGGAATAATTATCTCCTTGTTTTGAATTATTTTGAGAATTTGCAGATCTAATAATGGCATAGGAAACAACCATGAAGGAAATTTGGGTATAACAACAGAAGGAACATCTTCCAGATCTTTCCATTCTAAACTGTTTATCTCCTTCCTTACCACTCAACCAAAACTAGTCATTTTGTTTGTACTCAATGGCTGTTTCTCAATATGCGTTCTTCTTGCGCCTCATGTTCTCGTGCAACGTCATCATCAGCTGCCAATACCAAGTTCAGTTCCAATACTCAAGACTGCAAGTACGGAGGACGCGTGAAACTTCCCGGATGTGTTCTTGATATCGAGGACGCACTGATGCAGACTTGAGCACCGAACTCGCTCTGGAAGTCCCAGAAGTCACTGCGACTTGAGGTGGGAAGCGCAGCATTTTATTTAGATTTATTATTAAAGTTCAGAGATATCACTTATTTACCTCAGGAGTTTCCCTAAATGAAACAGTGAAAGTGTGAAAAATAAACACATTAAGGGTGTTTGTTTGCTGAAATCCGTGTTAAAATTAGTTTTATTTATTTTGTGCAGAGTATATTTATAATGTTTTTATGCAAAGTATATATATTTTGAAGAGGGGGGAAACAATAAATCGCTGTATGAGTGCTGTAATGTTTAAATAATTTCCATTCAAACCGCGTGAAGGTCACATGACCATCAGGAAGAACAGCATCCCATTTCTCAAAGGACGAGTTCTCTGCCCTCGCGGTCTCCTGAGTTCGTTCTTCCGAGGACACCTGGCCAGACCGGTCTCCACAAGAACGCAAGTCCATTCTCTGCGTTCTTGGAATTGAGAAACAGCCAATCTCTCGTCGTTCCGCGTTTTTCTTTAAAACTGGAGACTGGTGCAGTGCACAGGTGTTGCTCATTAACACAGAGCACAGGCCTATAAAGATGAATCAGTAAGCAGTAAATGTATCGTCAATGGACACAGCAGAACAATGTTTTCGCTCAGTGTTGTGTGTTTGCTGGCTTGTAAGTGTCTTACTAAATTGAAAAGTCAAATGCACCTAAAATGACATTGTTTAGCTGTACAACTAATATGTGAAAAGTTCCCTTCTGAATTAAATTTTCGTCTAAAGTGAATGTGTGTTAAATTAGAAGTACTGAGGAGTTTTAATCAGTTCTTTTGTTTTGTCTTTTAGTAATGCTTGTAACCAGCAGTATGCTGATATCTGCAGATGTTGTAAATTCCACCAGTGAGTTTGAATGTAAGTGTTTCTTGGTTTACTTGACAGCAGATAAGTTGTATATAAAAGTCACCTCTTCACTCTTTTTCTATGCTTTATCACAAAATGACAGATCTGGGGCCTGTTTAAGTAAGGAGGTTCAATCAACTGAGTTTAAACTTAAACTGAGTTGATTTACAGAGAGAATAAAAACTGTTTCAGAATTGCTGATCTGAGTTGGGTCAATCAACTTCGAGTAGACCAACTCAGAATTAAGTGTGTACACCGCGACTATAAAAAAGGCATAATCAATGGAGCACAGATATTAAGAGGGACCATAGTAACGTCTTTAAAAAAAAAAAAAAATTATAAATTTTTCCAGCTGATTTTGATGTGCCCATGCAAAGTGATAGCAAATATATCAAAAAAGCAGCACCACTGCATTAGTGAAAGAGACGGTTAGTGTGGGGAAAAAAGCTGCTCAAGTTGATGCGTAATTTTACATTTAAAATATTTAAGTTTAACAAAAAAAGTAATGTGTGAAGTTTATTAAATTTTCTCTTGAAAAGGGGGAAATTGGGTGTAATATTTTTTTTTTTTTTTTTTCAGACGTAACTGCATTAAATTGTATAAAATAGGCTACTGCATAGTTTCTACAACAAATTTGACAAGAATGCATATAACAATGTTTAGTGGGAAAATTAATTTGAACATTTCCACTGTTACACACATTAATCAGTTTAAGATGCAATTTCTAAAATGTAGTTTTTAATAGATGTAAAAGTGCGTTTGTGTGTCTGCCTTTATTTTTGATGAAGTGGTAGAGGTTGATATGACACTTAGAATGTAAGCAGAACTAAAAGATTTTTTAGAATGAGTAATAATCCCATTAATCTAGTTACAGTACATGTCCCTGTCGAAGGTCAGTGAATTTAAGCTAATTATTAATTAAAAAAAGAACAAGCCATTCTCGTACGTGACTGTTCTTTGTGTGACTGAAATCTTAAAATGCTAATTAAATATGTCTAAAACTGGAATAACACGTAAAAGATGTAAGAACAAAGCAGCGTTTCCATCCAACAAGTCAAAGAGAACAAAAGTGTCACTACCTGATTACGTGGCGCCAAATATCAACAGTAAAAACAGAATTTACTACAGTAGGAGAAGCTGCATCAATCGTTTCTTCATTTAATAGATAACTTGTGCTTCAGAGGACGATGCTGACACACCATGAATATGTGCATTTAAAGCTATGAGACGTGGAGAACAGACGCTCTTGACACGCTCGGTTTTGTATTTTGCTCACTGATTTGCTGAGATATAAATTAGAACGCAAGTATTAAGATTAGTTTACCAAATGCAAATGTTAGAGTCAATGCACATGTGCTGAAATGTTTGTTTACATTTCCTGACTGCACATTGAGCATCTAAAGTGCATTGAGTGTTTAAAAGTGAAAGTGTATCTGCATCAAAATTGTTTGAGTACTTCAAGTGAATTACTAGCGAGAACGCTACTAGTTTAAATGTGACTGCCTTACAGCTGCGCTTCTATTTCAGACGTCGTAATAACGTGTACGGATTCTGACCTTCATCTAAAATGTGGTAAGATGAAGTCATGCTCTGTTAAATGTAATGTATGTTGACTGCATAACAATGTCTTATTTTTTTCCTTAAGATACTGGTGTGATCTTAGCTACGTCAGCAACATATGGTCGCCAAAATGACAGTTGCAGACATACACAGCCACAAAATGAAATTTATCCTGAGTGTAAAGACAGTCCTAAATTCTTTTACTTGTAAGACTCTTATGCTTTTAACCTCAGATTTGGGGTATTATTAGTAGTTGCTCTGTGAAGGATTTCCTATTAATAGTGATGTTGACCTATTACCCTCAAACAGGTGTAACGGACTGGCAGAATGTGTCTTAACCAGAGATCAACTTGAAAGCTTTGATCCATGTCTTCTGTCATTCAACTATTACAACATCACCCATGTTTGCATCCCAACACGTATGGTTATTTCATCTAATCTTTCCCAGTTCAGTGTTTCCTTCTCTGTGCAGACTTGTAACCTTTCTCTAATGTCTTCCAGAAAGAAGTGTAACTTGTGAAGGTGACGAAAAAGACTTTGGATGTGGTGAGCTGTATTTCCAATACTCTTGTTTCAACATTAAGTAGCATGCTTTCACTTTAAATAATAACCTAAATATTGCATTTGCTTCATGCAGAACAAGGTGTTATTGCAATAATTGATGCAAACTATGGACGTACCGATCAAACGACCTGCTCTAAACCAAAAAGAAAACCAAATCGACATCAAAACACAAACTGCCTTGCACCGGAATCACTGAGTACCGTGTCAGACAGGTACAATTTGAGCTAACTGATTTGAAATTGCTGTTTTAGATAGTTATGAGTACCATGACAGAAAATAGGGAACTTTTTTTTTTTTTTTTTTTTTTTTTTTAACCCCTTTAGACCCGAATTATGTTCCATTTCAATGGACATCAGGTCACAACAAAATCTTAATTTTATTTTTAAAATCACAAAGATTAAGATTGTAAATTTTTTACTTTAATTTTGCGGTTTTCGTTGTATAGATCGCACCTTGTTTATATAAAACTTTGTTCATCTTCCTCATCAATCAACATTGTCCACATCTGTGATATTTCCAAATGCTAATGATCTTAAAGATCTGTATTTCCTGCATATGAAATTGTTTCCGTAATAAACTAGTATGTTTTATTATAATTTAAAAAAAATATATATTTATTTGTCTTAAAAACTATGAAGTTCAATCCACATTTACTAGTTTTTTAGATTTTCAGCAGCGGTGGAAAGAGTACTAAAAACATCATATTGGAGTAAAAGTACCATTACTTGCCTAAAAATGTAGTGCAAGTGGAGTAAAATATCTGTTGTAAATATTATTCAAAGTCAAAAGTAAGAACTTTTAGAAGTACTCGATTAGTGAGTATTACGCTGTAAAAAGCTGATGCATTTACATGTAATTTGTGTAAACGTAACATTCTGTAGTGCATTTAGTCATTGCGCTGCAGCCACATAACGTCATGATACATTAATATTAGGTTAGATTTAGGTTATTTTACGTGACCAATTTAATGTCTAGCCAGCATCCAAGGAGAATATTATTTTGAATTCAAATTATGTTGGTTTTTAGGTTGTGTTAGAAAGATCTTTTGATGTTGGAAAGATCTCCAACATCTTAAACCAACCTCAAATACTGACAACCAACCTCTTATAGAACATAATGGTAACAGCCACACAACGTCAATCTGTAACATAAGACGTTGCTTTTAGGTTGGACGATGGACAATGTTGTCAACCCGATTTTTATTTCCAAACAAAACAAAAGTCCCCAAAACATTGGGGTACAACGCTAATCTAATGTCATGTTGACGTCTTATGCCTGCTGGGTGTCATACAGTAAACATCTGTCATTGTTTCATCAGTGACATGCATCTGGGTCTTACTCTGAGGTAATTCAGTATGATGCAATTTACTTTCTATGTGGGTTTTTTTTTTTTTTTTTTTTTTTTTTTTTTTAATTGGTCAGAAATTACAATACTGATTTTTCTAATCCCTGTAGACGAGAAAATATAGTGACTGCAGGTTGAAGAAAAGAAGTTGAGTAAAAGTAAAAATACAGCACTAAACTTCTCTTTCTCTCTCTATCGATATATCTATAATCTATCTATCTTAGATTCTATCTAAGTGCTGTCAATCGATTAAAAAAAAATCTAAATCACTTTTTTTTGTGATTTAATCAAATTTAAAAGACTGAAACTTGTAATTTTTGGTTATTCAAATGTAAAATTTATGTAAATGCTCGACAAAAAAAAAAACTCTTTTAAATTCAAATTAGAATTGTTTATTAGAATTTTCGTTAACTTTTAACAGATTTCTTCATGTAAGCAACATATCCGCAAGAACCTGGCTTGACACAGGCATGTTAGTACCATTTAAATTTTAAAATAATTAATGCCAATAAAGAAAAAAAAAATTTTATGTTGTCTCTTAAGTGGACTGTATAAAAAAAGGCCTAAATACAAGCATTGCAAATATGTAAAATAATAAAGTATTGAATACAAACAATTGCACTCATTGAAAAGTTGTATTGCTGATAGTTGAGAACATCAATTATAAAGTAGAAGCAATTTTGCTTGGTCCTCCTTTACATTCAGCCAGTTGCTATAAGGCAGTCCAGTCTGTTGACATTATCGGAGGGACAATTTGGATCTTTTCTTTTGAATGATGTAAGCAGAGAGTGAGAACAGTCTAACAAGCAGGATCACTGAATCAGCATATGCATTTTGGTGCCTAATTTTGTTGCCACTTGTGCTGCGACAAGGGTGTAAGCAACAAGCGGTACCCACAGGTATGCGTTGTCACACCAAAGATTAATTCTTGCAGGGACTTTGGTCACACCATCTTTAAAGATCTTTGAGGGATAGCCTATGGACTAAAACATCAGCGATGTTTAGGCTTATGTTCTTGTTGCTAGGAAATGCATGCGTGTAATCTCACACACGCACACAACATGCAGTACAGCGCAGCCGGAGCGACCCCTTCAGATTCAACACGCATGATTGTGTTCATGAAAAATTTGCTTAAACTAAACGTTCCTAAGTATGGCTATATTTCACAAGGATTCTGACACAGCAACATGAAGCAGACGCTTTACAAAAGTTGCGTTTAAGGGGGAAACATGTCAAACTTAAAGCACATGAAATCATCTTAAAGGCAGATGATTGCGCCGTCTTTGACATCGTCTGGCACTTTCACTGAGTACATTTACATGGACACCAATACTAAGATTTTTATATGGTTAAGGTAATACTCTTAATAAGAGTCTACCATGTTAATAGCTATTTATTTTTTTATTACCTTGAAGGACCACTGAGTCATTAAATGCGTAGGTGTTTCTTTCTGTTTCCCATGCAGTATCGAATTCCAATAAAACAAAAGTTAAAAGATTTAAAATAAAACCTACGAAATTAGATGAAACTGGAGGAAACGCTGGATAGCCTGCTAATGCGACATTCATCGTTTTATATTTTAACTTAATGCTTCCTTGGTCATATCCATATTTCTCTGCATGTTGAACACAATTTCGACCACAACAGGAAAAAAAAAAACTGCAACTGCGTTAATTGTGTAATTTTTATCACAAATCTGAATATGAACATCAGGGCTTACATCTGTCTGGAGTGAAGTGTTGCCATACTCCTATTCAGTGTATTGGATTATTTTCATATTACAAATTGCCAAATCATGCTGTTATTTAATTGGATGACAATCGCCCACTCTCATGGACTGTAGGCTTTAAATTAGTTGAAATGCTCAGGAACCCCAAAAAACATTGGCTGACATGTGATGTCCATTGGACACAGGGTCCGAAGGGGTTAATTTTAACAAAGCCTCTTGTTTTTAAAAGCATTTTAAAAGTTTATTGCTTTATTAGTCAGAGATCTGTCTGTGTAGGTATGTCCAGGGTTTGACCATTTGAGAATAGTGAATGAATGCTAATTTGATTGCTAATGAGTCCGTTTACAAGCATTAACAATTGGAATTGACTTTTGTGGTATAGTTGTGAGGGGGCTAAAAGCTGCACTGTAACAGCCTCCAATGAAATGTTTGATGATCCATGTGTCGGCACACGCAAGTACCTGAACATCTCATACTACTGCACGCGTAAGTGATTAATAAATTTGCATTTTTAGTCCATTTGTTTACAAATCAATTTGATCTACAATGTTTTAATATGTTGTGTTTTTTCCATTCTTGCAGCAGAAGAGAGCTGATCTTGTGGATTTTTGACACCTTATTTGTCGGTATCTGCATATTGGCTGCAATTAACCCTTTAATGTTTAACCATGGGTTTATTACAAATAATGCATGCTCAATTGGATAACTGTGCAGTGTAGTTCAATCATATCTCTATCTGTGGATGTAAAAAAAAAAAAAAGGTAATTTATTGATCAAATTAGTTTTTCTATCTTTCTACAATAAAACCAAGCTTATTTTCTGTGAGTGTTGTATGATGAATTAAGCATCACTGTGCCAGAGGTCTCTTCATCCAGCTATTCTTAGGACTTGTTTACACATAAGTTTTGGGTTTTAAAAGCGTAAGTTTTGCTACTTTTACGCATTCCATTCAAACCACCCCAGAGTTGAGCACTGAAAATGGAGTGATTTGAAAATGCTGGAGAGGCCATTTCCATTTTAAAATGTCGCTGCTCCATGTCAAGCCACCTTTCCACTGCACATGACAAGCAGCAGTCCAGAAGTCATTAATTTCCAATGGATAGTAGTCCAGGAGCTGTGTGGAATTCCGATCATCTCCATATGCAGAAAATTAGGATCTGATTTCAGCTGTGAAACAGATGTGGCATCTGATTGGGGCATAAGAAAATATAGAAAGTGAGAGATTGGTCCATATTTTAAATGTCTATACAGAGAGGTCATGTTTTGATCATCGGTTGGTCTCACACAGTAACATGATGTGATTTTGCAGGTCAGAGTTTGCAAAGCTTGAACTTTGCCACGCAGCGAACTGCAATACTTGTCGTATGAGCTTGCATTTCTGGTCTGATGTATTCACGTGCATAAGAATGGAAGTCTAGGAGAAAAGTCCAGTGTAAACAGCTTTAAGCCCGCCTTCTGATGATTGACAGACATCGGCTGCTTCTCAATTCCAAGAACACAGAGAATGGACTTGCGTTTTTGTGGAGACTGAGAGAAATAAAATGCTGCGCTTCCCACCTCCAGTCGCAATGGCTTCTGGGACTTCTAGCGCGAGTTCGGTGCTTAAGTCTGCATCGTAGGTCTTCGATATCAAGAACACATCCGGGAAGTTTCACGTGTCATCTGTTCTTGCAGTCTTGAGTATTGGAACTGAACTTTGGCAGCTGATGATGACGTTACACGAGGACGCAAGACCACTGAAGAATGCATATTGAGAAACAGACATTCTCTGATTAGCCTCTATTTGGCATTTTCTTTTTCCGCTCAACATTCGTGGAGTTTATTTCATTATTTACCTGCCCACACTATTCAATATTTATTTACACAAGAACTTATGATTATTTATATACATTTATTTTTTTTTATTTGCATGTCTATTTCTTCATGCAGGAATTTATGGATTTGTTTAATCCTTTATTTTTGCATATTTATTTATTTTTGCAGGTTTCGTCCTCCATAAAGAGATGTTCTGTTCTTTATTTACATTGACTCCTCCCCTTCTGAGTTTCCTGAAACATGTGACTGCAAAGTTTGTTGCAGAGGATTTAACTGAAGCCATAGATTTTTACTATTATGAGTGTGTCTGTATCCATAAGCATAATGTAAGGGCTATATTTAATGATTTACACTACATTAAGAGGCTACAACAGTATTTATTGTATGAATTTTAATAACAACTTATTTCATTAAAAAAATTGAGACTTGAAGATTGTGACTGACTAAATCTAACTTCCTTAAACTTCATTTCCTATTGGATGCTTCAACAATAAAATATTGAGTAACACTTTATTTTGATGGTCCATTTGAGTTTCAGTAGCCTGTCTGCTTAATATCTGTTGATACTGCTGCTAAACAGGCATTTAACTGACTATAATAAACTTTGCAAGTACATGTCAACCTACACTAACAGTCTACTTATAATCTAATGAGAATTAGTTGACATGTAGATGCAATGTAACAGACCATCAAAATAAAATGTGACCAAACATTGCCCTGCTCTAGCGAAATGTTGTTGAATTCATATTTATTGATCCTTATATTATTATTATTTTTTTTTTTTGGCTGTCTCTTCATATGCTATTCCCCAATGATTATTATTCTATCGGCTGTAAACAAATCCCAGTTCGTGCTAGAATATCATTTATTTTAGTAGCTCTATCTACTCTTCATCTCTCATCTTTCCTCGTTATCCTCTTTATCCAAGACTGGAGACTGGTGCACAGATGTTGCTCATTACTACTCAGAGCATCAGCCTATAAATATAAACCAGTAAAAACTAAACACATCATTAATGGTTGCAGCAGAACAATGGTTTCTTTTGGTATTGTGTGGGTCTTTTCCTGTAAGTGTCTTTTTATTTGGAAAGGCAAGTACACAATCTCTGATATTATGTAGCTCTATGACTTGCATGTAAAAAGTTCTCTACTGAATAAAATTGTGTTCTAGTTTGCTGTGAGATCAGCACTGTAAGAGTAGTAATTGTCTCTCTTCCTTTTTTTTCTTTTTAGTAATGTTTATGACTTGCAGTTTGCTGATGTCTGCCATTGTTGTAAATTCCACCACTGAGTTGGATAAATGTAAGTGTTTCTTTGGTTTACTTGCCACCAGACTCATTGCCAGGGTTGGGCAAAACTACATTAAAATGTATCTTAAAATTAAACGTTAATAAGTCTTAATTAAGTGTCTAACAAAGACTTCAATTTTACTATGTTAAAATAAACTACAAAATACAGCAGCCACAAGAAGTATCAAAATAAAATGCTGTATGCTTGTATTTTGTGGATACTATAAATAACTTTTACAAGAAAGCATGTAATTACTTTACAAACCTTCTAAAAAAATCTGCCTATTCGGTCAATCCCTTCACCCTTACATTGATTTATTAAAGTAAACACTAACTATGTTTCAATCCAAAAATGCGAATGAACTCGATACGCAAGACTGGATTAATGCATAAAAGACGTCACTTCCTGATTAACTGGTGCCAACTATCAATAGTAAAAACTGAATTTGCTGCAGTTTGTGTGACCAAACTGCGTGAATCTTTTCTTCATCTAATAAAAGAAGGTGCCTTAGAACTCAGAAGGCAATCCTGACATGCAGTGAATGTGCAGTGGCGGTTGAAGGTGTCATAAAAATAGGTGGATGGAAACAAAGCTAATGACTCATAACTATATATATATATATATATATATATATAGTTATATATATATATATATATATATATATATATATATATATATATATATATATATATATATATATATATGTAACTATATATATATATATATATATATATGTAACTATATATATATATATATATATGTAACTTTATATATATATATATATATATATATATATATATATATATATAACTATATATATATATATATATATATATATAACTATATATATATATATATATATATATATATATATATATAACTATATATATATATATATATATATATATATATATATATATATATATATATATATATATATAACTATATATATATATATATATATATATAACTATATATATATATATAACTATATATATATATATATATATATATATATATATATATATATATATATATATATATATATATATAACTATATATATATATATAACTATATATATATATATATATATATATATATATATATATATATATATATATATATATATATATATATATATCTATATATATATATTTTATTTTTTTATTTTTTTTGTACTTGATAAGAATTTTGAAAATTGCAATGTGGGAATGGCACCCGTTTCATAGAATGACTGTTTAAATATGGCTTTACAGCTGCACTTTTTATTTCAGACACTGTAATGACATATGTGGGTTCTGACCTTTATCTACAACACCAGTGTCAAACTCCGTTCCAAAAGGGCCGCAGCTCTGCACAGTTTAGTTCCAACCCTAATTAAACACACCTGATCAAACTAATTAAGTCCTTCAGGCTTGTTTGAAACCTACAGGTAAGTGTGTTGGAGCAGGGTTGGAACTAAACTGTTCAGGGCTTCGGCCCTCCAGGAATTGAGTTTGACATCCCTGATCTACAATGTGGTAAGATGTAGTCATTTTCTGTTAAATATAGACCTTCATCTTAGAACGCAAAATTACCCATTATGCTTTGTATGCGCAAGAGAATGCTAAGAACTTCCTGTCTGCAGCTGATGCGTATGAACTGTCACATTTGGACAGATTTAAAACTATAGTTTTAATCTATTGTACCTGCTTTTAAGGTCTTTCAACTAATCCTGCTGTCGATCAGCTCCACCTCCTGGACTGTTCATTTAAAAAATTAATGTGATCTAGTGGGATGGAAAACTACTGCTATGAGGCATTTTCCCCTCGCTGTAGCTGTTTAAGTGAAGCCTCGTCATCGCTAAAGTCAACGTTTTCTCTTTCTTCCAAACTTATAACCAACCCAAATAAACGTAATTCACCATAATGTTTGGCACACATGCGTAGCCTACTGTACCGTCCCACTGACACACAGATTAAGTGTCACATAGTGAAAATAAAGAGGCATTTTGAAATGGCAGAAAAACGCAAACCATGGAAAATATTACACAACACACACTAACTAAATGAAATATTAACGGCTCCCGATGAGAATCAACATATAAATCAGCCAGCAGAGTATCAGTAATGGACTTTTATTGGTCATTAATTTGGTTTTCTCTATAATGCAGTGAAGTATTGTGTGTGTGTGTGTGTGTGTGTGTGTGTGTGTGTGTGTGTGTGTGTGCGGGCATATGCATACATTGAAGAGCCGCTGAGCTAACAGCTGACAGGTCGGAAACACACACACAAATGTCTGACGGCAGACACGTGAACTACGAGAACATTTTCTCTTGCACTTGAACCACATCTGACAGATGATAACGACTTTAACACACACCTTTCAAAGTTGTCACAAAAACACTCCGTAATCTACTCAAGACACTATTGAAACCTCTTTTCAGATCGCAAGTTACCTATTGTAAACGCTGTAAACAGAAGTTCGAAACATTCTACTGAAAGACGCTGGTCACTAAGGAGCCCTCTATGCAGCAGCCAAGAAAAAGGTCTATACACTGTTGCCTGCATAAAAATGTTTTTTTCTTTTCAAGATACTAGTGTGATCTTTGCTACATCAAGAACATATGGTCCCAAAAATGACACTTGCGAATATGTAAATGGTTGTTATTCTGGGTGTCGTGTTGTGGTGGTCTTGCATTCGTTTCCCTGTAAGACTCTTTCATGCTTTTTGCGTTAGACTCCAGATTAGGAATTTAATAAGTAGCTTTGCATTTGCTCCATAAATTCATTTGTAGTGATGTTGACCTATTACTCTCAAACAGGTGTAATGGACTGGCAGACTGTGTGTTTACCAATGAGAAACTTAAAACCGAGGATAAATGTCTTTCATCCTACAAGTATTTCAACATCACCCACGTTTGTGTCCCACCTGTCTGATCTTTCCCAGTTCAGTGTTTCCTTATCAGGTCATTCTTGTTTCTTTCTCTATTGTCTTACAGAATCAATTGTAGCTTGTGAAGGTGACCAAATTGACTTGGAATGTGGTGAGCTCTGTTTTCAATATCAGCTAACATGCATTCACTGAAAAACGATTAATTAAAATGCTTCTGCAGAACTTGGCATTAAGATAATTGATGCAAAGTATGGACGTACAGATGAAACAACCTGCTCTGAAATATCAAGCCAACAGCTAAGCATAGACTGCCTTGCAGCCAAAGCAATGGCTATTGTGTCAGAAAGGTACAGTTTGCGCTAACTGATTTAAAACGGGTGTTTTAGATACTGTTCTGGTTTGAGTACTTTAATAGATAATGGGTAAACATTTACAATCTCTGGATAAGTCCTTAAGTTATTGATCCAGAAACATTTTAATATCCGTGTGTGGCTGTGATCATACCCAGCAAGCGTTTTTTGGTTTTAAAAGATGTCTAATAGATGTTTAAACATAGACGTCTTGGCTAAAACAAGGCTAAATTTGTGCTGTCAGTGAAAATCTGATTATAATGGGGGTGAGGATGAACATGATCGGTGTCTCGGCACAAGCAAGTACATGAACATCTCTTACTTCTGCAAGCGTAAGTGATTCACTGCAGATTGTTCAATAGGCTACAATTGTAGCAATATATATTTTTTAAATATAGGCTATTATTTAGGCCTATTAACATTAAATGAAATATTTGTTATAAAACATAGTAATTGTGGTTGACCGCGTGCATCCGCGTCAGAGAGAGAGGATTTGCGCTTACTGCCAATTGTTGCTTGCAAGGAAAAGTTTTAATGCATTGCAGGCTCACTGTAACATACAAAATGTTCTAAATGTAAGTACATAGGTTTAAAATAAATAAACAGCCGTGCACGCACAAGCGATCAGATTTTTAATTTGCTCTCGAATCTGCTGCAAATCGTTACTTTCCCTTTGCCACTTGTTTCCCACGGCCCGTGGGAAAATATCTTCACATTAAAGTGATGTTGCTGCTCACACGTATTATCTCCTGATTATTTCACTCATTTTACAGCTTTAAAGTCATTATTTAAGAAATGTAGTCTTCTCCTTTATATTAGTCAGTGTCTTTCTTAACCCCGTGCTCGCGTGGGTTTCGTCCAGGTGCTCCGGTTTCCCCCAAATCCAAAGACATGCGGCATGCGCTATAGGTGAATTGAATAAGCTAAATTGGCCGTAGTGTAGGAATGTGAATGAGTGTGTATGGATGTTTCACAATGAAACATCCATATGATGCACATTTAATTTTTCAATTTCAGTTTAATCTTTCGTTTACTAATCAACTCGATCTATTGTTTTTATATTCTATTCTAGCAACATAGGAGATCTGATCTCAAGGACTTCTAATAACCGTCAGTATCTTCACATTGGCTACACCAAAACCAAATACTTCCCCTATCTTTAACTAAGTAATTGTTACAAAAAGAAATCCTACACAACTGACTTTAGTCAACCATGACTGCTCTTGACTTGCTGGCGTACTTTAGCCATAGCACATAACTCTGGCTATCAAAAAGGAGATCTGTTCACCAGCTTTTGACTTGCTACAATAAATTCAAGGTTAATTTCCATAAGCGTTTGCATTTGTTGTATGATGAATTCATGGAAATGAAAGTGTGGGGTTTAGTCTTTTCTTAAAGGGCACATAGTTAACCCCTTTTTTATGATTTAATATTAATATTATGGATTTTCTGAGTGTGCCAGTTTAGGTTTAGTTCAAAACACAGTTCAGATTTTTTTTATTATATTGTGTTAGTGTTATTTTGGGGGCGTGTACACAGCTCGCTGTTTTAATGGTGTGTTGCTCCACATGTAAATTAGTTTCAACTTCCCGGCCAATGTAAAGAGGGGGCGGAGCCAAGAGCTCCCCCACTCTGTGTTTGGCAACAGACAGGTAGACAGAGAGAAGTCACGAGTGAGAGGACAAGCATTCAGCTGTACATGTACGACTCAGACATAGACCAAGCAGAGAGTACAAAATCATTTGTGTCTTTGTATAGTTTTACAGCCATTTGTGTGCTAGTTTAAAGTGCCGAGTTTTGCACTGACACCAATAACCACGCGCACTGAATTAACTTTGACTGAGGCACCGGATGCTCAGCTCCGAACCGCGATACGGCATACCAGACACGCACATTCGGATGTTATTTAAAATAAAACTATTCAGATGGCTCTCTGTGGCGTGGCAGAAACATGAAGTGTCCCGAATCGTGGCTGGGTACTGCGGACAGCCACCGACTTGAAGCGCCGTTGTGTGTACCCTTATAAAAACCTATGTTTAGAACTCTAATGCATGGCGATAGATAGATAGATAGATAGATAGATAGATAGATAGATAGATAGATAGATAGATAGATAGATAGATAGATAGATAGATAGATAGATAGATAGATAGATAGATAGATAGATAGATAGATAGATAGATAGATAGATAGATAGATAGATAGATCTAGAATAGAAAGTTATTTAAAATAATAAAAACTATGAATAATCAAAACAGCTGTCTTCAAAACAGCAGAAAGGCCACAGTGAGTTCTGATATCTGTGTGAGTAAATCTAGATGAGCTGTTAAGCCACACACTGTCCTGTATGTGTCCTGAACCTGCATAGTGCACTAATGCAGCCCTATAATGATCTCAGCAAGTGTTTAAGAGACAGTGTGTTCTGCAGACGTGACCCACATCAAGAGGACAACAAGCAAAAAGGACACACACAAAACCTCAAGTTAAAAACTTGTAGCAGAGTTAATGCTCATTTGCTCATTGTCTGTTTTCTTTTTAAGTATTTAAATTTAATATTAAGCCTCGAAGGGCAAATAATTTAATTAATGGGGCATATAGTTGGATAAATTTAATTCGATAGTTCAAATAAAACATAAAATTCAATGCATATTACCATATTAATTACATAAAATAACATCTGCACAGGACAAAATATTTAGCACAGCCTTTATGCTTAATTTGAACAAGGCAAAAATATGTATCCTAAAACATGAAATAAATGGCATGGAAAGCAAAAATGTAACTTTCTCAAACTTTAATATATTGTTACAAGACCAACTATTATTTATTTATGTTTGTTTTTCTTGAAAAGTAATGCTTCAATAAATGATCTACCAGATAAAGCCTTATAATTCCAAGTGGAAAATTCTGTCGTACGGCGCTGCAAAAAGGGGCGGGATTAAACAAGATGATTAAACATTTAAAAAGCGAGCGATTGCTCCATCTTTTAAATTTGTGTCCAGAGAGGTCATGTTTTGATCCTCGATTGGTCTCACGCAGTCTAATCATGCGATTTCGCAGATCAGAGTTCACCCCGCTTGAACCGCACCGCATCAACCTGCGATACTTAACGCATGACCCTGCGTTTCAGGTCTGACTCATTCACGTGCGCATGAATGGAAGTCTATGGGAGGAAAAGCTCAGTGTGACCGCAGCTTAAACGAGGATCAAAACATGACCTCTCTGGATTGAAATTTAAAACATGGAGCAATCGAGTTTGCATGGTTTCCCTGTGTTCGCGTGGGTTTCTTCTGAGTGCTCTGATTTCCCCCACAAGTCCACAGACATGCGATACAGGTGTCTTGGGTAAGCTAAGTTGTCTGTAGTTTATGTGTGTGAATGAGAAAGTATGTTCCCAGTGATGGGTTGCAGCTGGAAGGGCGTCCGCTGCGTAAAACATATGCTGGAAAAGTTGGCGGTTCATTCCGTTGTGGCAACATTTGCTCTTTGCTCGCGGAGCTCCACGCCCATTATCATGCATCATTTTAAAAAACATTCTGAGGTAGACTTGAACCAAAAGTGGGGGGTGTTGTGACCCTTTAAGGTCAAACTTATTAGCCCCTTTTTTCGATAGTCTACAGAACAAACCATTGTTATACAATAACCTGCATAATTACCCCAACCTGCCTAGTTAACCTAATTAGCCTAGTTAAGCCTTTAAATGTCACTTCAATCTGTATAAAAGTGTCTTGAATATCTAGTCAAATATCATTTACTGTCATCATGGCAAAGATAAAATAAATCAGTTATTAGAAATGGGTTATTAAAACTATTATGTTTAGAAATGTGCTGAAAAAAATCTCTCTGTTAAGCAGAAATTGGGGGAAAAAATAAACAGGGGGGCTAATAATTCTGACTTCAACTGTTTATATACTGTTGAATTTATTTACAGTATTTAAGGCAAGCAAATTATAAGTAACTAATTAAATGACCTAAAAAGGAACAGTAATCCCTTACTTTACTGTTTCAGTGGATAAGTAATCATATTACAGTGCTTAGTTCATTTGTATCTCATTACACTGACAGTAGTCCCGTAGCAAACTGTAAACCCACTTCCAGTTTACCCAGTTATCTTTCAGCTCTGCGGATTGCCTCAGTGGAAATCACAGCGTATTTCAAGGATTCCTCAACATATGCTAGTACTGTCGATAATGAGACAGCCTTAAAAATGAGAATCCATGTTGTGTGGTTTTTATATTGCAAAGAATTTGTATAAAGCAAAAATAAACATTAGCTGAGTAGCATACAGAGTAAGGCTTGATCTTGAAAAACGCTTGCGATTTGTTTTTGTCCTCAAGCTGGCAACCTGGGGTCCGTTCTTCGTACGTGGATTACTCAGTTAGCTGGATTTGGATATTGACGATTTGACACGATCCAGGATCGTTTCGTTCTTCAAAGCTGATCCGAGAGTTGTTGTCATGGCAACAGTTCTGCTAGGTCAAACCTGATCGGGAGCAGGTTCAAGTCATATAAACAGGATTAGATCGGCTTAGTTCAAGCAAACATAATACAGAAAGTATGTTCCGAATTCTGATTTTCTTACAGTAGTAGTTATATACACTTGGAAAATAATACATAATTTTTAAATATATATATATATATATATATATATATATATATATATATATATATATATATATATATATATATATATATATATATATATAAAGTTATAGTCATTAATAAAATAAATTAAGTTATACATATTAATAAAACGTATGCAATCTGCACTCTCGAAATGAAAGTACAAAGACTGCCACCTGGTGCAAAGAGACAACTTATTGAAATGAACTTTTTAGATCACTTTAGTACAAATTGTGAATAATAGAAATGCACAATATGTGACTTTTTTTTTAAAGCAATAATACATTTATGCCGTCATGAACATGTTTTGATAGTTAATATGCCAGTGATTTGATGCTTCACAAAAGTTGCAGACACCTTTACCAATATGAAAATGCTTTTGTAAACAACCAGTTATTCTTTATACACCGATTAAAAAACGGCTACTATAATAAAGCAAATCTTTTCTAAATGTAGAACTAAATACATTGATTTGCATTGAAATACATGATGAATACTCTTGTCTTGACAAATGAAAGTGTAAAGCCTGCAGCTCACAACAAATGTGGAAAGTTCTTGCGTGTCATATTTAACAAGCCGTTTACTGCTAATTTGATGTAATTTTGCTCACATGGATAATTGAATATTAATCAGATGATGTCATTATGCTGCTGTGCCGTCAGCCAATTGTTGCATTGCTGATCATGATTTCTAGGATCGATAGATCTGTCCTTCATAACACACGCAGCGATCTCAGATCAGTTCATCCAGACATTCTAATCTGACACGCGAACTTGTTTGAAGAACCAAATTAGCGAGAGATCAGTTATCAAGATTAAAAGATCCAGGATCTGCCAAATAATCTTAGATCATTTAAGCGAGGTACGAAGAACGGACCCCAGAACATGCTTCATGTCGTTTAAGGAAAAAAAAATATTGCTATTTTGAATTTGGACTGAAATACCTAATTGAACCACTAGGTGTCAATCCTACATACTACACATTTAAAGATGAGTGACAGCTTTCATCTTGCTTTTGTCTTCAGCCGGACGCTGCGCTCTCTTCCCTCATCGCTTGTCCATCTCGTGGGATGAGAATCAATTATTTTTTTTAATAAGAGCTCCAATTAGTCCTCAGCACAATTGTGCTAAATATAAGCCTTATTGTCATGATCTAATAAGCAGAAGGCCGGAGTTTGACCCCTGTCAGATGAGCACTGGGCGCTGCGTTAAGGCCCTCGGAGCCCTTGAACACTGCGTACAATTCATTACAGACAAGCCCAGCGCACGTCAACATGAGGTCTGTCAGCCCCTCTGGCACGAGGAGCGGAATTATTTTTACCTTGTCAAGTGGGATTGGGACAGGTTGTATGGAGTTTTCATCTGGTGACAGCGGACCACTGACAGTGTGTCCTTATTTGAACAACACTATACACTATGACTTGTATAGTCCACACAAGCACACACACAAATCTGTTTTGTACTTAACTAAATCCAGCAAGCTCAAGTGTTTTTATAGTACTACACTACCTGACAAAAGTCTTGTTGTCTATCCAAGTTTTAGGAACAACAAATAATAACTTGACTTCTAGTTGATCATTTGAAATCAGAAGTGGTTGATGTGAAAGGTAAACACTTCTAGATTATGCTTGATTTTAGCAAAAACAAATGTGATCATGTCTTGATTTTTAATTATTTAATTAGAAAAGTAAGGTCTGACTTTGCTTAGACAAAAGTCTTGTCACTTAACAGAAATAATGTACAGTATAGAATATAAAGTCATGGTGCAGTGGAAAAAGCATTAATATTGTGTATGACTCCTATGAGCTTGGAGGACTGCATCCATGCATCTCTGCAATGACTCAAATAACTTATGAAGTCATCTGGAATGGCAAAGAAAGTTCATCAACTTTCTTAGAATTTATCTTCAATGCCTCCTCCATCTTACCCCGGACATGCTCAATAATGTTCATGTCTGGTGACTGGGCTGACCAATCCTAGAGTACCTTGACCTTCTTTGCTTTCAGGATCTTTGATATGTAGGTTGAAATATAAGGAGCAGCGCTCTCCTGTGATTTTGTAAAGTAATGGACAGCACAAATGTCTTGATACCTCAGGCTGTTGATGTTGCCATCCACTTTGCAGATCTCTCGCACGTCCCCATTCTTAACGTAACCCCAAACCATGATTTTTCGTTCACCAAACTCGAGTGATTTCTGTGAGAATGTTGGGTTCATGCGGGTTCCAATAGGTCTTCAGCAGTATTTGTGATGATTGGGATGCAGTTCAACAGATGATTCAACAGCAATTTCTACCTTCTGCCACTTTTCCAAATGATCAAACAGAAGTCAAGTTTTTATTTGCTGCTCTTACAGCTGGGGTCGACGACAAGATTGTTGTCAGGTAGTGTAGATTTAGTCTATTTTTGTTACTTTAAATAAGATATATTTTAATTTAATACAAAAAAAAATAAATCTAAAAAATAATAATAATTACAAAATTAAACAACATATTTTCCAAAAATGATGTAAAATAACAGTGGAATTTGAAATTATTACAATCAAAACTACAATAGTAATTATAATAATAATTCATTTTCTTTTTGGCTTAGTCCGTTTATTAATCAGGGGTCGCAACAGCGGAATGAACCGCCAACTTATCCAGCTTATGTTTTAGTCAGCGGATGCTCTTCCAGGTGTAACCCAACAGTGAGAAACACCCATACACACTAATACACTACAGCCAATTTAGGACCGGAACACCCTGAGGAAACCCACGCAAACATGTGAAGAACATGCAAACTCCACACAGAAATGCCAACTGACCCAGCTTGGGCTCGAACCAGCGACCTTTTTGCTGTAAGGCAATCATGCTACCCATTGTGCCATCGTGACACCATTAGGAACTCAATGATACCCAAACAACCTTGGGCTCATCTATCTCCGAGCTCAGGGTTCTCTCCCGGGACAGCATGCTAAACTTGCTTAAATAGTCAAGCATTATCTAAGTGTGAACTCTTGAGTTGAAATATAAATACAAACCAGATGAATATGTAAATCTTAAAATGCTAAACTTTAAAGGATAGTTCACTCAAAAATTAGTATTCTGTCAACGTTTACTTTGTAAACCTTTTTGTTTGTTTGTTTGTTTGTTTGTTTGTTTGTTTGTTTTATTCTGTTGATCAAAAAGATATTGACTTGAAATTGTCTTGCATAGTATTTTTGGTTCCTAACATTAATGCCAAAGCATTGCATCCCATATATTCTTCTCAATGTTCATTTATGATGACTGGGCGGGCCAATCCTGGAGCACTTTGACCTTCTTTCCTTTCCAGAACTTTCAGTGGAGGCTGAAGTATAAGAAGGTGTGCTATCCTGCTGAATTTGCCCTCTCCTGAAGTTTGTTATGTAACGGGCAGCACAAATGTTTTGATACCTCAGGCTGTTGCCATCTACTTTGCAGATCTTTTGCACGCCCCATACTGAATGTAACCCCAAATCATTTTTTTCTTTCACCAAACTTGACGTCTGTGAGAATTTCAGGTCCATGCGGGTTCCAACAGGTCTTCTGCAGTAATTGTGATGATTGGGATCCAGTTCAACAGATTATTGATTGGGAAAAATTTACCTTCTGCCACGTTTCCAAATGAACAACTAGAAGTCAAGTTATTATTTGTTGCTCTCACAACTGATATCAACGACAAGACTTTTGTCAGGTAGTGTAGATTTAGTATAATGTAATGAAAAATCAGCCATTGAATCGCATGGTATTTTTTTAATCCTACTATCAATACCAATGGCTAAACCCACACACCACCCCACCCCCCAGCATTCTTTATAAAGTTTGAAAGTTTAAGTGACTCTCCCTATAACATGATTACATCCACAACAAAAATAAATAAAAGCTAAATATATTGTATCAATAGTTATATTTATTAAATACGCACATTTGTATATCTTATACAAATTGTCACCTTGGAATTATAAGATTTTATCTGCGTTCTGAATGATTTTGAAATATTGAACTTCAAAGTTTTTGCATTCCATATAGATAACAATATGTGTAACATTTGTTTTTATATAAAAAGTCTTAATGTAAACAACTTATAAAATAAAATAAAAAACATTTCATAATGCAGTCTGATCTAACAAGAAAATGTAAGTATTTTACGTTTTGTCAGTTTAGTGGCTAATTCGTACGAATTTGTGCAAGTTCAGTCATACGAAAATGAACGATTTAAAAAGGAGGCGTGGCACCTAACCCCACCCCTAACCTCAACTGTCATTTGGTGATGAGCAAATCATACTAAATTGTTTGAATTAGAGTTAGATTGTACAAATTTATATGAATTTGCCACTAAATCAAAAAGTTACGAATTGCCTTGAGACTGCGTTGCATAATGGAAATGAGTTGTCATTAAGTAAGAATATGTCAGTAACTCAATTTTGACAAAAATGATGGATAAAACCTTAAAATTCTAAGGTGACAAAATGTATACTTTGTCAAACTTTAGTTCAATTTAAAACAACTCATTTTCTTGTAAAGCACTGTTCTGTGTTTACCCCATTTGAATGGCCAGCGAGCGCAGCTATGGCAACACTGACTCGAAATGCTGCTTTTCACATTCACAGAACTAATGCTCAGAACACACGTGATGCTCGAGTAAACAAACTCTGAATCTACAGTCATACACAATGCAAATCTGTCCTTGTAAACAAATCCATCTCAACTAGACAGTTAGGTAATGCTTCTACGTTTTTATTAAGGAACTCTGTGTTCTAGCAGGACTATGTTCACAAGTTGGTGCCAGCTGGCCCTGGCAAAAAGATCCGCTCTGTTCTGCCATGCCCTGCCCACACAGACCTGCTCTTTTCCTATTAGTATTAGCCCTGGTTGATCTGTACAGAGCCACACACACACACATATGCACGCATTTCTATCAGATACAAAAATCTCTGCAGCTCTTTTGAGTTCTGCTCAGTCTGACTCAAGGTCGTTCTGCACCACGCAAGAATCAGATACTGGCATGAATGCGTGGGCCTCGGAGCGTTCATGTGCTGCAGCATAAAAGTCCTTTTTTTAGAGCACCTTGACGGACGTCAGCACCAACGTACACTGTATCCAAGTTGCGCAAACGATGGAAACTGAGGCTGAAAATAAATGTAAACAATCAGATTCAGATTATTGAGAGTGGCTGCGTTCAGACTTAAGAGTTTCAGAGCAAAGAAGAAAACATTGTAACTTTTTAATGAAAAACAGGCATTTTTTCTTGATACTGAAGTAAATGATGGTCCAAAAATATATTTCTGTTTTTGAAATATTGCTGGAACGACACATTTTGCACATCTGCACAAAAGAAAAAATGTGTTTTGTTCATTCAGTCCCACATGGATCATTTGCCATCATGGTGATTTAAAGGGCACCTATGGTGAAAAATCTACTTTTCAAGCTATTTGGACAAACATATGTGTATATGTAGTGTATAGACCATCATATTGGGGTGATATAAACACACCCAGTCCTTTTTTTTCAATTTAACAACATAAAAACAATGGACCAATTAGATCGGTTTTCAGACCAACCGCAACTTTATGTAGGAGTGCGGTCCCCCCGCCCACTGAATTGATTGACAGCTGAATGCATTAACATGTTCCGGTAGTCACGTGTATATGACCAGGCAGACATACGCAAAGCAACCAGGAATAAAAGGTCTGCTCTGTTTGTTAGGATCAGCAATCATCATCAAATGTGATTAAGAGTAAGTTTCACATGTTTAAATTGTTTTAAAACAGTGCAAGTGTGTAATTAAATACAGCGATTTACTTCAGCTTTACTTCATCAGCACAGCCGCGTGTCAGAACAATTATAAAAGAAGACGCTTCAATCCCGGTTTGTTAAAGTTAAATCAGGTTTATTTTGTACACTAGCATAACAGATATCCACACAGCACTGGAGGTTAGCCTGTATTCTGTCACATTTGAGTGCAAAAACACTGCTAAGCTAAGCGCACTCTGTCTGTCTGTCTGCGCATGTGTATGTGTGTCAGCTGCGGTGTGCGTGTGTATCTGTGTGTGTGTGTGTGTGTGTGTGTGTGTGTGTGTGTGTGTGTGTGTGTGTGTGTGTGTGTGTGTGTGCGCGTGCTCGTGAACTTTGTAAAGATATTGTGTGTGACTCATCAATGCAACTTCACAATACTGATTAGTAAAGATTAGTTCTTACTGTAGTATTTCTCACAAACGCTATACCTTCTTCCTTTAAGTCTGTCTGTTGTCTGACGCAGCCAAGGGAGGAGATTAAAGCACGCGGGAAGGCACGTAGAAACAGTAAGCGGGCAGAACTCGCCTTAAAGACGCAGTACAACAAAACCACCCCCTGCTGGAAATCAGTATAACAGCATCTTGTAAAAGGTAAAATGAAAAATCTGATGGGTGTTTTGAGCTGAAACTTTATATACACATTGTAGAGACGCAAAAGACTTATATTAAATCTGAAAAAAGGGATAACCTAGGTGCCCTTTAAAGGGCATCTATTTTACCCCTTAATACCCATCCTTTTTGGGAAATATGAGCTGTTATGAAATTGTAGCTGTTTTTGTTGCCTGTGCCTTTAATTCAAATAGTTCTCTCCACTCACCATGTTCGAACCATAGCCTTCACATACAGCTGAAGTCAGAATTATTAGCCCCCCTGATTTATAGGCCCCTCTGTTTTTTTCCCCCAATTTCTGTTTAACAGAGATATTTATTTTATATATATATATATATATATATATATATATATATATATATATATATATATATATATATATATATATATATATAGTGTGTGTGTTTGTGTGCATATCAAATGTCAAAAAAAGGAACTTATTAAAGTAACTTAATAACTCAACTTATTAGTTTTTCTAATAGCATCTCTCTAGAGGATAGTCTGTACAAAATACAGCTGTGAATAAAAATAACATCAACATCAGATTCAAGAAACATCTAATGTGGCAGTGATTTTGATTTTAAGGCATCTATATTAGCTCTATGAAAACATATGTGGTCTTTATTTTGCCTAAAATTTGATCTAAAGGACAACACTTTGTCAGTTTTCAGGCAATATGATGTGCATGCAGGAAAAAATGGAAACTTTAAAAATACACATAGCCTAGTGTGACGAACATAAATGACGCACAGGTTTAAAAATGCTTCAGATCCACTCACATGTCAATGGCGTTTATGTCTAATGTGGTATCTGTGCATTGAGTGTGTTTTAAGGGTCTGCACTATGTTTGTAATTGCATTTATTTTGGTCCTCCATTATTCTCTCGCCGTTTCTGCTTTTGTGATGGGTAAACATTGAAACACAGCAAAGTGTTTCCTAAAGCAAACGCACAGATGTTCTAAACCCTAGCGAGGATAGTCACCGTAAGCACATATTTATATAGAGGAAAGGTCACGATTGGAAAATGACTTGGAATTGTTGATTTACACAGGTTGCAGTTCATGGAAACATTTCAAAAGTGACAGTTGCAGCCCGAGTAATGTTTGTTGTTAATTGTTGGGTGTTACCCACATGCTGCTGCTTTTTTCTATGAATTGCTATATTAGGAACAATCATAATTAGATTTTTTTTTTCCATCACTTTTCATAGAAATTACGTAAAGAAATTTGTTTGAATCATACGTTTTAAATTACTTCAAATCATTATGAATGTTTTCTCAATTGCAACATGTTGTGCAAGTCTCTTGCTGAGACTAATGATATTTTGAATAATTGTAAATATAAAATTATGAAAAATACTGAATGTTTTACTTTTAAATTAAATGCAACAATTTTTTTTAATCCCATTAAAGAGTTCTGAAAAAAAATTAGAGGAAATAAAACATTAATATTGAGACTATTTATAGAATGTGCTCTGCAGGCAACTGGCATAGTGGTCTCCAGCATGAAGTAGCCTATCTGGTTATTGAGAGACTCTAATCCCCTTCATTTGTGGACTTCCAGTGAAGGACATTCTGTCTTAATGTACAGTAGCTATTGAATGAATGGAAATACTGCTAAGAAAGAGAGCAGATTTTAGTTTTCAACAGTTTAAAACAATATGATGTTGTGTCTTTAATGATTGCTTGCTGTCTTTATGCAAAGCCATTTGATATAGGTATGAATGCCACATGAAGTGCCCATATGAAAAAGAACTATACTAAATACTATAGTGTTCTATAGTGTTTTGGACCATACTGTAGTGTATTATAACCATACTAAGCATAATATTCTGTATATATTAGTATTTACAACACTTTATAATAAATGCTAGAGCATATTGTATAATCCCAAATCCCCAAAAAAATGTTGGGACAGTATGGAAAACGCTTAAAAAAAAAAAAAAAGAAAGTAGTGATTTTCAAATTTATTTTAACTTGTATTTCATTGCAGACAATATGACAACTAAATATTTCAGGTTTTGTCTGGTTAACTTCATTTCATTTTTAAATATACATCTTTTCCTGTCATTCAGACCTGCAACACATTGCAAAACAGTTTGGACAGGAGCAGTTTGGGGCTAGTTATCAGGTCAATTGGTTAATTAATGATGTGATTTGAAACAGGTGATGTCAACAGCTGATCGTAATTATGATTTGGTACAAAAGCAGCATCAAAGGAAGGTTTATTCCTTTAGGAGCAAAGATGGGCTGAGGATCTCCAGTACTTATTGTACTTTATATTGTTTTAATGGCCATTATTGATTATTAAAACGGATATTCAGCAAAAGAGATGTTATGTTTCGTTTTTTCACTTAAAATGAAGAGGAGGCAGTAATGTTATAGGCTCTTTTTTGTTATGGATACGCATACAGTGAACTGACGGTCATATATGCAGCACAATGCCTCAACATTATTGCTGTCTGTTGTTAATATCAAAATGAAAATAACAGTTCCTTCATGTTTTCATTTTATTATTAAGGTGTAGTGAAACAACGTAGCCAGGATGAAGTGAATGAGGTCATAAAGTACACTGTTACCTTTAAAGATTTACCTGAGAGTCTGTTTCATATCAAACTTGCAAAGTCTGAACTTACAAGGAGAGGATGCAGGACTGAACTGTGTGTATAGGCTACTTAATATTGAGGAAAAGCCCCAATCAGAGAGGCGAATGTCGGCAGCTCCGCCTCCGTTTTCAGATGTCTCCGTTTTCCCCCATCCACACTGAGACGAAGCAGCAGCGTTTTAGAATGAAAACAACCTCTCCTGCGTTTCCAAAATGCTCCGTTTTTTCGGCGCTCGAAAACTCCAGCGTAGTGTGGACGGATGGCGTAACCGTAGCAAAACTTATGCGTTTTCAAACTAAAACGCATTAGTCTAAATGGGGCTTAAGACTCTGGATTTCTTACATACATCTGTTTGCTCCCGATTGTGACCATTGCTTGCCTAACTATCTTTGTGTGATAAACCCTGCGTTTGGATCCACACTCCCTGTTGTCAGGGTCCACTTCAAGTTACACCCCCATACAAGAATCTCCAACACTGCATTAACCTATTAAACCCCCAACCGATGTCTCATTACTCCCACATGAGCCTGCCTACCTTAAAGGAATTCTAACAGTAAATACTAAAATAAAGGATAAAAGAAACGTGAAGAATTCACAGAAATCCTGTTTGACCTTGAAATTACATCAATTATGTTATTTATAGCCGAAGTCATCTTAATTCTTGCTCAAAATAACTTCTGTCCCTGAACCAATATTCTGTCCTTATGATATTATCCTCTTTCTTTCTTTCTTTCTTTCTTTCTTTCTTTCTTTCTTTCTTTCTTGCTTTCTTTCTTTCTTTCTTAGTCAGGGATTCCCAACCGGTGGACTGCAGCCCACTAGTGGGCCTTAACAATCCTGCATGTGGGCTGCGAGATAGCTTAAAATTAACTCTCAATATTATACTACAATTTTTGGATTTCATTAGTAGTATGCTATGTTAAAATGATCGAAGTAAAGCACTTTCTCCTGTACTCTGATTGATTACTTCCAACCCGGTGCAAAAAAGCCTCATGAATGCATCTGCAACTAGTACACGTACGTCGGTTCATTCACAAACTATGTGTAAAGGGAAAGTGAAAGTCTCTTTGTGTATTGAACTATTTAATTATCCCCATAGGTGTCCAAGTTAATGTCCTGTAAGTGTTTTATAACAGAGCCAGGCTCAATTGTGTTTTTGCCATTGAATGTAAAATAAACCTGCATATGAGCTTCCGACGTGCTCTGGTGGAGCTGTTCACTGTTCCTGTCAGCAATCTCCAGCGATATATTTATATATATATATATATATATATATATATTTATATATATATATATATATATATATATATATATATATATATATATATATATATATATTTATATATTTATATATATATATATATATATATATATATATATATATATATATATATATATATATATTTATATATATATATTTATATATATATATATATATATATATATATATATATATATATATATATATATATATATATATATAGTAAGTCAGTTGACAGAGGCCTCTGGTGGACTTAAGCGAAGAGAGCAGGCAAGAATGGCACTCTCGAGGGAAATTTAAGATCTGAAAAAGCGTACACAACGGCCTCTGGTGGATTTGTGGAAACAAAAACTGCAAAAAAAAAAAAAAAAACGTGATGTATTTTGCTTTCTCCAGAAATGTATATAAGGGTACATAATCAGAATGAGCCTGGATTGAAAATAATACAAGGCACAACAATCATATTAGAAAAATATCAGATAGGTGGGCCTACAAAAATTGATCTGAGAAAGAAGCGGGCCCCGAAGTGAAAACCGTTGAGAACCCCTGCCCTAAGTGATGAATTAGTTCTCCTTAAAGGGTCACAAAACACCAAAACACATTTTTTGAGCTGTTGACAGTCGTATATGTGTCCCACACTGCTAAAAACACTATTAGGGCACCTATATTTCACTAAAAAGTGTAAATTGGTTGTTTTTGCGTTATTTCAAGCAAATTCGTACTTCCTGTTTGAAACGAATTTTTTAAGCTGCGTCACGGTCATGACATAATAGCATGTATTCCAGCGTGTAGACTGGGCATCTGTACCAGAGTGAGTCTTATTACGTCTTACAGTGTGATGCATTAATGCATGAGTAAGGCTTGGTTCAAACCAATCAGCGTGCTCTATTGTGCAACTTCATTAATATTCATTAGCGTCACCGTGTTTACGCCACAGAGACGCCACGTTGTGTTGGCAAAACAAGCGTGAAGTGTTGCTTTTATAGTTTGCTGCCATTAAGTTTCGTTTTCATTTTCTCTCTGTGAGAGCTCAGCTGGATCACGTGTGGATTAACGGTGTACGCGACGCTCGACAACAATAACTTACGTGTCTAAGGAGGAACATTGTTTAACGTTACCTGAGAGCTGTTCTCATCTGCAAACGCTGAAATCCGGATTCGCTTGTAACGTTAGTCTCCTCTTCATAAAGACGCGGCTCTAGTTGCTGGTGATTGTCCTGTCTCTACAGATTTGGTAAGTGAGCGACCAGTGCTCTTTGTTTATTCAGTTTGTTCGTATCGAATTAAGTTAACTATTGCACCGAGTGCAAACATAGCACCGCATTTAGTGACCGGAATAACACACGCGGCTTTCTGACGCTACCTGCCGAGTGCATCTAAGTTTCCAGGAAATGCAGAGTTTTTTTTCTCTCATTCGCTGTGCGGTATGAAACATTGCATGAAAAATACACGTTTAGAGCAGTTCCTCGAATCAAATATCTCGTTTGTCGCGAGGGGCATGAATGAATTCCCTGAATGAAAGAGCCAAACTGCTGTTAAAGTCCAACATTTAATAATTTGGCAAATAATTCGACAACAAATGTCCATGTAGGTTAAATACCATAACTTTCTCCTGTGTGTGTATTTTGACTGAAACTCGCGCGTGCCCAAATAGACACTCCCACACCATCCCACTTTAGTTCCTCCGACACTCCCCCCTAAACAGAGCTGGACACGCCCACTTTTCTGACTTTTTCCAAAGTAGAGGTGTGAAAACACCCTGCTGAAACGAGGGGTTTCATGGCCCTTTAAATATTAATTTTAAATAATGAAAAGAAAAAAAAACATTCAAAAATGGGCTCTGTGTATATTTATTATTTATCAAAACATATTTTTATTTATCAAGCTAGGACAAACTCTTTTCTGAGTGGAAATTCTGCAAAGTAAATGTTTTTTTAAAGGTTCAAAACACCCTGGAGACCTTTTTTATATTAACAGATATGTGTGTGTTCAGTTAATTTCAGTGTTTTATATTAACAGATATGTTGTGTTCAGCATCAGTTAAGACAATGTTAGCGCTTGTCAGCTTTAATTGTGGGGAAAACTGGATAATGTTGAGCTTTTGTCAGCTAATTTCAGCTTCCGGGTTTAAAATGATTTTTGGGGCGGATCAAAATCAACGACATAGTACTGCAAGTGCAATGATGACGCATCGGTTTCTCATTATTATTCATAGCGGAGTTTTCTTATCCTATGAGAAGAGCCGGCTGCTTAATTATTCATGAGAGCACGTGCTTTCCGAAGGCAAGGTAGACCTGCCAGTTTCAACCAAGCTGTGAGACACGGACGCACGGCATGCAGTAGCCGTTCATGAAGGCTCGTATGTGTTTGTTTCCATGATCCACAGGGTTTGTTACATGTTTTTTCCCCTGCAATCTTGTCAGGGCCGATCATACAGCAAAGCTGTGTGTGTGCTGCAAGCATTTTTGTCGGGAGAGCAGTACGAGAATTGAAGAATGGCGGACATTGACTTCACACACATCGCCGTGCTGCTGTGTTTGCCTAAACCCTCCAGATTACTAACAGGGCTAATGGTTAAAATAGGCAGGTCAGGAGACCTGCTGCACGAGTCTGCATTCAGATCTATAATTTAGACCCGGGGATCGAGGGAGAATCCTCATTTATAGTGTTTACATGAACACACTTATCTTTATAATGATATAAATTGTGGTTATGTGTATATGAAATTACGAATAACAAATGTAGCAGGGCGTTAAATTACTGTTTATTTCTTTGCATTTTTAACTTTGTGAACTATAAACCCATGCGTCTCCTCACGGTTTGTGTCTTATTTTGTGAGCTAACTGACAACAACAGTCGTTCGCTCCCCTTCTCCCCTGCTGGCCACGCCCACTCCTGCCCTATGCTTACGGAGCTCCACGCCCATTTATCCTGCATCTTTTGAAAAAAATGTGAAGTACACTTTAACCGAAAGTGAGGGGTGTCAGGGCCCTTTAAGAATCAGGTGACTAAAGATTTTACAATTTAGCTTTGCAACCACATGAATAAATTAGATTTAAATAAATCTCATAATAAACTACATTTATCTGAAATTGTATGTTTTCTCAGTAAAAACATTTTCAGAATTTTTGATTAAATTAAAACAGCCTTGGTGCAAAAGTATTAAATGATTTGAATTATAATGCACATGATTTGGTGAATGTAAAATGGGATATGAATGTCATTTCATGTCGTTTTAAACATTACACACTTTATAATTATTAACTGGAAACAACCAGCAAGATAAACCAAATAATTGAGCAGCCAAATTACAAATCCACCACAGTTACAAGGCAGCATTCACATAGTGACAGCACTGCATCAGTGTGATTCATTTGTTCTCTGTTTTAATGTGTGTATAAAGGTTAAGCCTGTGCTTGTGTGCGTTTTTCAATAATCTCTAAGGGTGTTGAGCATTTCAGGTGTGTGTGAGTGTGTGCGCTGTACACAAAGATATTAGATCCACCCCATGGAGAACAAAACAGCCAATAAGTGGAGAATAACTGGAGAACCCAGACATTATTGAGCAGACAAACTGTCACCAGTGTGTGTGTCTGAGAGAAGGTTACCTCTAGTAAAGCCTGATGCATACTAATACATTGTGTATGTGTGTGCATGTGTGTGTTTCAGCCCAGACCTTTGCACAGAATTCAGGGGGATGTTTTTGTAATGAACCCTGTCTGCTGAAATGGTACTGTCCCAGACACACACAGAGAGAGAAAGAGTGTAGGGGAGGGTTGACCGAGTGCAGGATTTCAGTTTATCAAGAGATGCTGCTGATGTTTCAGGCCACAAATCAGAGCAACAGCAGTCATTAATCTCACTCATCCATTTCATCACGGAGAACGGCAAACCGCCCTCATTGCTGCCGTTCCTCCTTGGCTCTCTCACAACACCTACAAATAAACACATTCTCCAGTTTACTACTGAGCTCCAAATAGTATCCTCCTCTCAGTGAATGTGTCACACTGTTTGTTATGTTTTGTTTTACAGATGCACACTCCCAACTGCGTTACTATAGTGAGATGTGGATAGAATGCTCTCATTACAATCAACAGAGCCGTCTCTACTGAGGATGTTTTCCTTAAAGGTGTCTCTCAGCCTGATCTCACAAGAAAACAATTATTTTTACATTTTGTCAGTTTAGTGGCTAATTTGTACACATTGTACAATTTTTAAAAGGAAGCTTGGCACCCAACCTCAACCCTAAACCCATCTGTCTGTAATATCTCAGCACTTTATAACGTCCTCCAACCCACCAGGGGGCGCACATATTGCCCTATACTCTTCAACATTAGATGGGAGTAATGACTCTTGTTCATCTAAACTCTCCTGTAATCAGCGTAATCACCACCACCTGTTCTTTGCTCTATATAAGACTGCTTTGTATCCTTCTCTATGTTCAGTCCTGAACCCTACCTCTTGCTGCCTTGTCCAGTGTCCAGTGTCCAGTGTCCAGTGTCCAGTGTCCAGTGTCCAGTGTCCAGTGTCCAGTGTCCAGTGTCCAGTGTCCAGTGTCCAGTGTCCAGTGTCCAGTGAAGTTGTTCTCAAGATTTTTTGTTTACTATATTGCTGTTTGATTGTTCTGAGACCCTCGTGTCTATTTTATTTTGTATGTATTTTTAGGTAGCTCGGCTTTCCTATTTTTGTTGTACTTTTTCAACCCTGGCTGTAGAGAGATTATCTCTCCTTTTTTGCCAATTTCTCTTCAGTAAAGAGTATATATATATATATATATATATATATATATATATATATATATATATATATATATATATATATATATATATATATATATATATATATATATATATATATATATAAATAAATATATATATAATATATTTTTTTTTTTTAATTCATGCGTTGTGGACTGACTTTGTTCCTCCTCTGCTCTTGGGCCATCAGTTGCTGACTTAGCTCATGCAATAAGAACTACTACTAATCACACCGTAGACCTGGGTTCGATCCCCACTCAGATCATTACACTGTCATTGGAAGATAAGCAAAGTGTACAAATGGGATCCTTAGAATTCATGGGAATTAGCCATTAAATCAAAGTTATGGATTACCTTAAGATAATATTGAGTTAAATAAGTTAAATTGTTAAATTAAATTGTTTGCTGATATCTACGTTGTAGATTAAAGTAGTTATGTGGTTTAGGCTAGTTATAAATTTTCCTGAAATGGTTTTATATGCTCTGTTTTATTACCCTGTAAAATACCACTAGAATCAGATGGTCCTTATTGACCATATTTGGAATGGTCGTGACCATTAAAGGCCCACAACCCTTACATGGAACACTATGACACGTTTCCTTTGCCTAGTCTTGCCGTGAACCGATCTTTGTTTTGTTTGTTTAGTCATGTCTGCTGCCTGCCCTTGACCATCTGCCTACTTTTTGACTGCAATTCTAGATTGCATACATATCTGTTTACTCCTGTGTTGACCATTGCTTGCCTGACCTCACTAATAAACCTGCATTTTGATCTGCACCCCTGTTGTCAGTGTCTACTTCATTGTTACAGCGTAAAACATATGCTGGATAAGTCAAGTGGTGCTCGCTGCAGAGCCCATTTGAGGAGAGGTGAGCTCCAGAGAGGGGGAGCTTAAGCTTGAGCTCCACCTTTTTTGCACTTCTTCTACAAGTGATGTCACTGGGGGTAGGGTTAGGGGTGGGGTTGGTGTACGCATTAAAACAGCTTACAGGAGGAGGAGCGACAGCTCATGCTCCCCCTCTCTGGAGCTCACCTCTCCTCAAATGGCTCTGCAGCGAGCACCCTCTCGGATAAGTTGGCAGTTTATTCCTCTGTGGCGACCCCTGATTTATAAAGGGACTACGCCTTAAAGAGAATGAATGAATTAGTAATTTTGTATAGATGTATACATGATATGCGGGGTAGTTACCGTGAAACTAGTACAGGTGTAGTAATGAATACTTTTTAGTTAAGTACTTACAGTATTTAAGGTCATACTTTACGTTTACTTGAGTACAAAAGTGTAGTCAATACTTCAACCAGTTATTTTAAACAACAGTATCTGTACGTCTACTTCAGTAAAGAATGTATGTACTTTTGCCATCTCTGGAATTTACACCATGATCTCATCACCGTGACGTTGCTTCGAAGTTTCTTTTAACTTGAAGAACAAAATTGGTTTAAACAATGCAAAAACAAATGAAAAGTTCTGTGAAAAACGTTGCCATGAAATGAACATTTCCACATTCTCCAGGATGCCCAAAGTGCGAAGGTTGTTACGCCGTTTTCGAAATCGTTTGCTTTAGATTTCAGTTCCTCGTTGTTCTTTTCTAGTGACTGGCATTTACGTTCCAGTGCATCTAGCCTTTCGTCCACACTGTTCAGCTTTGTTTCAATGTCTGTGATCTTGGTGCTGTGACAAGAAATGGTGGCCTAAATGGGAGCTGTAGAAGCATGTATTTCTGCAAAAAAAGTTTCAGTAGGACCAGGAGAAACACGCTTGGTTTTAGGCATGATGATGAAAACAGGTTCTAGCTAGATTCAAAAGAATCTTTACTATTGTGGACATCAATTTGAGTCTTCAAAAGCCCAGAATGTCCGTTTTTACTGTCTGAATTAGATCAAATTTACAGAGCGACTCCCGTTCACGTCTCACTTTCCTAACTGCATACCGGAAGTCTGCCTAATCACCCTAACCTGAATAATTAACCTAGTTAAGCCATTAAATGTCACTTCAAACTGTATAGAGGTGTTGAAAAATATCTAGGAAAATAGTATGTCCTGTCAACATGGCAAAGATAAAATAAATTTATCTATAAATTTATTTATTAGAAATGAGTTATTAAAACTATTATATTTACAAATGTGTGGAAAAAATCACTCCATTGAACAGAAATTGGGAAAAAAAATAAACAGGGGTGGCTAATAATTAAAAAAATATATATATTAATCAGAAGAAAAAAATATTGTGAAAATTGCGCTGTTGCTCCCTTGCTCTGCTAAACATCACTAAATATATAAAAAAAATAGAAAAAATATATTTCATATATTGTAAATATTTTAAATATATTTTAAAAAATAATAAAAAAACATTACACTGGAAGGTTAATAACTATACATGTTTTGGTTCAACAACGATCACAGTTTCAGCTAAAAATCTTGTTCTACTAAAGAACGAAAAAAAAATTTAAAAAAAGGTTGTGGAAAATGTTCATTTTTGAAGTGAACTATCCCTTTAATGCCCGTCTCTGTCTGTGTTGACGCTCCTTAACAAATTATCTAAAAAAAAAAAGAAAAGTTAATTAATGGGAATATTTGCTGCTGTGTTGATTTGGCTGTCATTTACTTTGCTGTCTGATCAAATGAAGTCAGGATTAGAATAAATCGCTCAAAACGCTTTGCTGACAGAGGAAACGATTGTGTGCACATACAGAAACCCTTTTTCAAATATCTCCAGCAATTAGAGCTCATTCCTGTTGGGGTCGTTTTTAATTAACGCACACTGATGGACTATTCGTTTCCCACAGAAAACATTAAAAGGTCATTACAGCGAGCCAATGATTTCCTATATGAGCAGCCAGCGATGGCCAGACTGATACCATATAGCAGCTAGTGATAGAGTGATATTAGACTTTTCATGTGGAAAAAAATTGATTAGTCTCAGGACAGGTGGGAACACACACTTTTAAGAGACACCGAGAGCTGTCACTGCTCAGGATGAAAAATCAGTTACAGAAATATTGGACTGAGTGAGAATTTGTAAAGGTTGCCTTGACATGACATCTTGAATTTCAGCATGCACTCATGTTATTTAAGAAGTCTTTGTGACTTTTGTGCAAAAATCATACAAAAATGGAAAACATGGACATTTTTATGAGTGAATGTCAGTTTATATATATTTTTTACAATACAGAAGTAATTAATAATAATTATTATTATTATTTATTATTATTATCAGTAGTAGTAGTAATAGTAGTAGTATTTTGAGTGTGTAAGATTTTTGGTCGATTATCAATTGAGCATGTGTGCATTTGTGTGTGTGGTAAAAGGTATAAAAGCTATTTTCTTAAGACCTATAAGACCTTATAATATAAGATAATGTATTCATTTTAAGATAGGAAAGACTAAATATTTCAATATGCACATAATTTACTTACCAGTTATATCAGTGTCAAAATAAACTTCACATATTTACCACATGATATATATATTTTTTTTAATATGACTAAATTGGCAAATATTGTAATTCTTGTAAAGTGAATGGATATGTTAATACAATTATTGGTTTTACGTTATGTTATAGTGATTTAGCAAATATCAGTGATTTAGATGTGCAGATCACTGGAGAACTATAAATATAAGATAAAAACTACAACTCCCGTCATGCACCGCACACACATACCAGTTCCAGTTCTCCCTCTGAATACAATCACACTGCTGGAATCTCATGATGGAATAATCGGATGGATCATATAAACAGCAATCTCACACACACAGACCTTGCTGAGTCTTGTTTTTGAGGTAAATGTGTTGCAGCTTCGAAACGTTTTGAAACCATCTCTAGTGACTCCTAGTGGTCATTTTATTGCTTTGGAACTGCTACAGCAAATAAACAGTTAAGCAAACTGATGTATTAAACCACACATTGTGGAGTTGAAGTTACAAGTGATTTAGTGAGGCAATAAGAGTTTCAGACTAGCATGCAGAGGTAATGGGTTTGAATCCAAGGTGTTACAGCTAGATGCAAATTTTGAAATGCTCTTTTCTTGCTCTTTTCTTGTAATGTTTTGTTTTAACATTGGTCTGACATCACAATGAACACTTTGTGAATAAATGTTTTGTTTTGGCATTATTATTAAGATAAATCAAATCAGAATTTCAGAGTGTTTGTGCTAGTTAAGATAGGAACTCTGGACCAGGTTCTTCTAAACACTTTAGTCACGTGGCCTAGGTTTGTTGAAACACCTTAGTCACATGACCTGGATGTTTCGAATCATGCTTCGGTGCAGTGTTTCGAAATACTTGCACTTCAGGATCTCAACACTTTGTCGAAACATCAGTTTCACATCAGCCATCTTTGCTTCTGTTGTTGACCATTGCCTGCCTGACTACACTTCTCAATAAAGACGCAAGATTTAGATTCTCAACTACATTGACAGAACCACATTGTTACTATTACGTTATGTTAAGTTATGTTACATTACGTTACGTTGCGTTGTTACGTTACGTTACGCTACATTAGCTTACGTTAAATTGTGTTGTGTTACATTACGTGACCTTAAGTTGTTATGTTACTTTATGTTACGTTATCTTACGTTACGTTACGCTACACTACGCTATGTTACACCACGTTACGCTAAATTATGCCACGTTACGCTACATTAGGTTACATTACGTTCTGTTACGTTACCTTACATTACGTTAATTTACATTATGTTGCATTATGTTGCGTTACGTTATGTTGAGTTTTGTTACATTTATGCAATGCTTTGGTGTTTGTTTGTTTATTGTAGATTTTTATTTTAAAGTGTATACCTTGCACACTTATATAAGCACTTCTGTGAGTTCTGCTGTGGATATGAATCCTTTAATTTAGTACAGTTTAAAACAGTTCTCTGAAATTATTTCTTATAAAAAAGTACAATCTTATAAAAATGTTCAGTAAACAATACTAACTATTGACTATGATTATGAGATATAATTAAGATTATATGATGACTAATACCAATTATGCAATATTATTCAGCATTAAAAGACTTACATGGTCAAAACACAGATGTGCTGCAGCCTCTTTTACATTTAAGGTAAGGTGGATGGATGACAGTTAAAAACCACACACATGTACAAGTGGTGTGATTTGATTGACAGCAGCACATTAACCTCCTCGTGTTCCTCAACCAATGTGAAGGTGGTTTTAATGATGCATGACACTTCACACCGTGAGTGACAAAGATAACTCACCCATCCATGAGTTCATCCATCCACACTAATGCAACCTAAACACACCTGCTGTGCATCGCATGCAGCACACAAACACTACGGGCCTTTAATGCAGCTCTTCAGGAAACATTCTCGCTTTCTGTATTTTAGAAAACAAAAGAAACAAAACAGTGAATAAAGAACAATAAATGACCTAAACTGTTCTGGGTAAATCAATTAATGGTTTTGCTGTATATAAATTACAAAAACTTACTATTAACCCGGTCACAGAATTTTACTAAAAACATTTAACTAATTTTAAAGATAATTATTAATAAGATAAAAATCAATAAAAACAAAAAAACACAACAACAACAACAATAATAATGATATTAAAATTAATAATAATAATAATAATAATAATATTAATTATAATAATAATGATAATAATAATAATAACCTCTGACCTGAGCATGTAAGCACAAAATAAAAATTTTTTAAAAAATCCTCTTTCATGCTCTTTCTTCATCCATTACCTCTAATCATGTACTCGTCTAGTCCTAATAAATCTTGTTAAGCACTAAATGGCCTGTGTAGAGCCAAAGTGATACATTGAATACAGTGCAGGTTTAACAGCACTAGTATGAATGAGACAGTAGAGAGATCGAGTAAACGGTCATTGCGGTCATTTCATGAAGCACAATTCTTGAAAATAAGAGCAGATTCAAACCCTCCCAGCATTATTTTTTCAATGTTTGCAATTTTTATGTGATTTCAACATACGATATAACCTTAGTAGTTGGTTTTGGTTTACACCTTTTATTAAAGTGTATTAGTGAATCGAATCATGATTAGATCAAATAGACTAATGCCTGGGCTTTTTTTTTTCAAATAATACAGCTTTTGATTCGCCTCTGATAACTGTAAAACAATGTCAAAACGCGTTTATCTTTCTTTTAGAATCACCACTGGTAAGAGAATATTGTGCTTTTTACATCCACATAAAAAACAAATCCTATTTTTTTTAATCATACTATGCTTAAGTGTTAAGCTGTGTTCACACCAGATGCGGCACGCGAGGATAAATTGGGCTATTAAATATTAAAGTAAATAGACACATGAACATTTCACAATAGACGTGGATTCACGTTATGAGCAGGACTTCTGTCTGTCCAGTGACTCTAGCTTTGTTGCTAAATGTCTGACATGAATTCTATTGAAAAAATAGCTGTACTTATGTGCTTTTATGAAGGCTGAAAAACCGCATCGATACCTTTGGAGTTGTGTTAGATCTATTCAAAGGTGCACCCAGCTCTTTGAGTTCATAAACTCCTCCAGAAACTATACCTGGATGATGGAAGCAGCAGTGTTTCTGACTGAGCCAAGCCCAGTTTGATGAAGTGTTGGCAGTGTTGGCAGGAGGCTTTTCCCCCAGGACACCAACAACAGGCGCTACGTCATAATCACACCCCTACAAGACAAACTCAAAGATCATGATTGTTTATTCTGAAGTTCAGATTTTTCAACTTCAGCGATCTAGTCGCGCTGCTTTATTTGTTCGAATCGTGTCAATTGCGCCACCTTGTTGGCGCGTATCGCGCCGCAGGATGTCTATTCGCATTTTTGCATTGACTTAACATGTAAATCACCCACGCTTGACGCTTCTTCTGCATCTGGTGTGAACGCAGCATTATACTGTATTACCTATTTGACAAAACAATCCATGAGATGAGACAAGAGATTGGATTCTTGAGAACGAGATGAGAATTTTACACTATTTTTAAACATCAGAATAGTAAATTTCTTTTTATTCAACTTAAAAAAATATCACAAAATGCAAATTTATTTATGTGCTTTTTATAAATCAACTTGTGATGAATGTTATTGTACTTCTATTTTAATTATTTCTATGTTGTAAAGCAGTGCTCCTCAACCACTGGGCTGCGGACCAGTACTCGTCCATGGATCAATTGGTACCAAACATCACAATAAATCATTACTTATTACCGTTTTATTCAATATCAGTGTCTTAGGGCTCTATTTTGTTGGTTCATGCGCAGAGCGCAAATGCTTTCAGGGCGTGTCAGGACGCGTTTTTGCTAATTTAAAGACGGGAAATCTGCCTTGCGCCGCGGAGTGTGTTCTAAAAGGGTTGAGTTTATTTTCTTAATGAGTTATAGGTGTGTTTTGAGAATAAACCAATTAGAGCCTCATCTCCCATTCCCTTTAAGAGTCAGCTGCGTCGCGCCAAGAGCACATTCGCTATTTACAGGACGCAAAGTAAGTCTAAGTGGAAAAAATGAGCATTTCACAAGCAAACAGTTGACAGTTTTTTAACAGAAAACTGTTAAACAGAGCATCTACTTGATGAGAACGAGAGATAATGGATCTACTTTCACATTCGCTCTTGGATAGGCAAACCTTTACGCACAGACATCAATTAGTCTATAAATAAATACTTTTGTTTGTTAAGCGCAAAGATTTGTTTCAAAACTATTTCTAAATTCAGTTCTAATTTCCAGCAAACGAATAAATGAATAAAAATAGCAAAATGTGCTTAAAAACCTGAGTTGTATCCTAAAACACATGCTTTGCCCCATGTGGTCTAAAAGCTGACAGGTGGGCAAATCTAAGCTTGTTTTTAATAAAACAAATATAAATATGGATATAATAAATAATACTGCTAATAATAATAACATTATACAAAAGCAAATTGTTATGAAATGAACTGAAAAAGCCTCCCAAGATGAAGAAGACATTAAAGCAGTGATTTTTCATATTTATGTAGGCTAGAAAATAATGTTTTGCAATATTTTAATCCTTTATATTTATATTCTATATCTATTCTTATTATATCCTATATATATATATCCTTAATATTTAAATTTTTTTCATATGTAAAGATATTTGCCCATTGCTCTCTTGTGCGTATTAAGCAGTGCGTAAGCAACGCGCAACTCTGCGCCGGAGTTTAGACCGGGTTAGTTTTGGTCTAATGAAAAATCTATTATAGTTTCTCAAAATAGCAACGCGCCAGCAGTGCGCCTCAGAACACCTTCCTTTTTAGACCAGAACGCCTATGGGTGCACAAATGAGCGCTAATGCATTTGCTTTTTAAACAGCGTAGCCCAACGCCTCAAAACTCTTGCGCCAAGCTGAAACTACCAAAAGACTACTGCGTCACGCCTTGCGCCACACTGAGCCGGGTGTATGATAGGGCCCTAAATGATCTTTTATTTTGAAAAATCTTTTATTTTGAAAAATTACCATTTTCTCTCGCTTACAAAGGATTAGATAGAAACCCATTTGTCAACAAATCCGGTAATCCAGCAGGGCTGTGCGGGAAGATTAACTGCTGGACATCGCAAATTACAGCGGCTTTTCAGGAGCTGATCACATACTGCGTCTTTTCTAGAGTTCACGCAAGTTCGATATTTCCAATGGAGATGCATGGCTTGTGCCTTTCAAACACACCTAGTTGAATGAATCCCGTAAGCGAACCGAGAGTCACATGGCAAAAACAGATCAATCAGCTTCAGCTTGTATGGAAAATACACCTTTTGGTCGACTAATTATTCCAGACAAACACAGAACACCCAAACAGTGCAGTGCTTTGTCATTTTATCCATAAATAAATTGTGTATCATAGTGACAGCAATGATTTGTCAGCTTGTCACCCCCCTAACCAGCCCCAACCCACTCCTGGTCCATGGTAAAATCGTCCATCGTTGACCCATCTATTGTGATAAAAAAGTTGAGGACCACTGCTGTATAGGACATGCAAACACTGCAAAATATTTTGCTATAAACTCTACTGACTGGCTTCTCCCTTGCACAGTTTTACATAAGAAATCCTTTCCACAAATGCAACCTAAAAAAATCATTCATTCATTTTCTTTTCGGCTTAGTCCCTTTATTAATCAGTTGAAACCGGAGCACTCGGAGAAAACCCACACGAACGCAGAAAGAACATGCAAACTCTAGACAGAAGTGCCAACTGACCCAACCACCGACCTTCTTGCTGTGAGGTGACAGCACTACCCACTGTGTCACCTTGAACTTAAAAAAGTGAATTTTGTTTTTTCATTTTTAATATTTCAGCAGTTTCATTGTCATTTGTTGATTTGTTGACATTGTCATCAACATTTCATTGATGCCACCATGACAAACTCAAAGTTAATATGGGAGTATGAAGTAAGGACTGATAGGAGAGTGTTGTTTTATTGGAAGTTGATACCTCAAACTGAATGAAAAGGAAACTTCTGCTTTTGCCGGACAACAAAAACGCGTGTCATGTCCTACATGATGGTTATAGTTTGATTATTATGTTTACATGCCTGTAATGCACTTCAAAAATGTAAAAATAGAAATACTCCACATGTCCTAATTTGATTTGTTTATGACGATTATGACTTTTAACATATCTTAAGTGCTTTTCCATCACATGGTTATGAAGCATGGTTAATTTGTGTGTCAGGGCGATTGTAGCAGCCACTGCTCAGATACAGCAGCCTACAAACTTTCCCAAGCAACTGAGTGCCAAGTGAGCGCAACACCAAGGCCACCCTGGGTTGCCAGGTTTATCCTCATTCTGAAAACGTATCTTTATATACTGGTTACAGCTGGAAAGCTGTTCATACGGAGGTAAACGGTCAGCTGGAAAGGGCAAAAGGAATAGCATCAAAACGCCCTGTAGAGTTTGTTTAAAAAAAATTAATTCAGCCATACGTACCTCTGGCTACATAATTTGCCATCTCCAGAAACGTAAGACTTTACAAAGCATTGCTTTAAAAAGCATTGCATGCAGCTCACCTCGCACCTGCACCAAAGCCCTCTCAGAAATCTTGTCGCAATTTAATCTCATAAGACCTTGTAACACGAGATCTCGTCACAACCCTAGTGCATATTATATTATTCAAAACACTTTGATTAGGAATGCTACAGCGTAGTGTAATATTAACTATTGTGAAGTGATAAACTGTAATACATGTTGTATGCTGTAGCTTTTACTCCAGTAAACTGTGGTTTATTTTTGTGTCATATTGTGTACAGTAAAGTTTGTACAGTGTTGTACATGATTTTCATAACAGATTTTTCAACTAAGTACTAACACCTCTAATAACATTGTACTTTTTAGCTGTGAGCATTAATTGGCTCATTTCTTCATGGCCACATTAGATCTTTGCTGTAATTTGTTGTTAAATTATTGAATTTTTTCAACCATGATTGTCACAAAGCCATTATTTATTTATATTTATTTATTTACATGTTTCTTTACTTTAATTTCAACCAATACCAGCATTGTGTGTGTTAGAATAGAAATGTTCGTCTTATGTATGTTTCACAGTGTTGACAAAAAATATCAGCTTGAGGGAAAAACTAATATAAAATCAGCCCACATTCTAACAAACAGACTTCCTTAAGAACCACTCTTTGCTTATATGAGAATAATCTAAAATTACACTATAAAGAACCTTTAATGAAATGAAAAATATAACAGGATATTAGAAGTTCTTTGTGGAACTGCTGATACCAATACAGAACTTTTCTTTTCAAAAAATTCTACAGAGAATTTCAGTTGAGAATGTGCATCACCACACCCTCCTCTTATTGATTCGATTTATAATATGTTTGATCATTTGAGGAACATCACAAGCTATTTTTCATACAGTCAGCAGTATTTTTCCATCCATAAGAATAACTGTTGATTTTAATATGTCATCTACCCTGACTAAGGTCCATTAATCAGCTAAATGTTCTGTAAATTCAAGTTGTGACCATATCAATTCTGGGAATCTTGATTTACATGAAGGATTATTACTGTTTCTCCTCCCTCTGAGGTTTGAAGTAAGGTTTTAACAGAACCAGAAACAATGGTCTTGCACTCAAACAAAAAATATTTGCGGTTTGTTTAAACTACTTATTTAAAATAAGCTGAAACAACACAATTCTTGAGGTTTTTTTCTGGACAACCTAATTGTTTTATGCTCAATCTTGTTAAAATAAAAAAATAAAAATAAAAAAACTATTAAGCTATTAAATCTTGATATTGTACCAACACAAATCGATTGTGTGGAATCCACGCTTTTTAACAGTGTTTGTTTTAGATCTGGAGCTCCTGTTGAAAACATTAAGAACACATATGTGCTTGTCGCTATTGAATTACAGTTTGTGCTGGAAAAAAAGCCGTGGATGGATTTCTAAAGGGTGGTGTATTTATGTGCGAGACAGGCGCAGTTAAAACAAGTTGTTAAAAGCAAATGGACAGGTGAAAGGTCAACTTGTTCATGGATGCTGGTCAGTCGTAATCCAGCTTTTATCAGTTCGCCGACGATTACGAGACGACAGAGGAGAGGAGAAGAAAGTGTCATTTTTACAATGTGGCATTTAAAGAGAAAGCCATCAATGACCTCCATGAGACATCAGGGACTATAAATGTCAGCAGCGTTAAGGGTTAATGTGAAAGGCCTTTACAGAGGATCACCTGCAATCCAAACACAGACACACACACAATCAATTTATCAAGTTTTTTTTAAAAGCTATGTTTGGATTATCAGTAGGAAGGGCTTTTATAATTTTTTTTACAAAAGATGACCATGTAAATATACAACATGATGGAAACATTATGGCATGCTGCAGGATTATTGGCCGTAAATGTGTCATGTTTAATGCACACATACAAACACAGACACACATACACACTTGTAATGCTATCATAGACGTAACGATTTATATATTGTACAAATTACCCAGCAGGCATAGGACGTCAACATGACGTCAGATTGAAGTTTTACCTCAATGTCGTGGGGACGTTGCATTTTTGGGTGGAAATGAAAATCGGGTGGACATCAAGGTTCAACATCACACTGACGTCAATGTCCAATGTTGGACGGATGCTGGATTTTGGTCATCTTCCATCGCAACCAAAAAACAACCAATTAACAATGTCTGGATTTTGGTTACCTTACTAACATATTTAACGATAACATAACGTTGGTTGAAGATGTTGGCTCGATGTTAGATTTTGGTGACTTTCCAATGCAATCTAAAATCAACCAACTATCAATGTCCAAGGATGTTACTATTAGATGTTGGTTTTTGGTTGCCATACCTGATGAATAAATGTAAGTGTTTGATGTTAATTTGGATTAAACTGTTGGCTCGATGTTAGATTTGTCACTTTCCAACGTAACCTTAAACAACCTAGGGCCCTATCATACACCCGGCGCAGTAGAGGCATGACGCGGCGCAGTAGTCTTTTGGTAGTTTCAGCTTGGCGCAAGAGTCGTTTTGAGGCGTTGCACAACGCTGTTTAAATAGAAAATTCATTAGCGCTCATTTGTGTGCCCATAGGCGTTCTGGTCTAAACAGGAAGGTGTTCTGAGGCGGACTGCTGGCGCGTCGCTATTTTGAGAAACTATAATAGATTTTTCATTAGACCAAAACTAACCCGGTCTAAACTCCAGCGCAGAGTTGCGCCTTGCTTATGCACTGTTTAATACGCACTAGAGAGCAATAGGCAAATAGCTTTACATATGAAAAATTTTAAATATTAAGGATATAGGATAGAATAAGAATATATATAGGATATAAATATAAAGGATTAAAATATTACAAAACATATTATTTTCTAGCCTACATAAATATGAAAAACCACTGCTTTAATGTCTTCTTCATCTCGGGAGGCTTTTCAGTTCATTCATAACAATTTGCTTTTGTATAATGTTATTATTATTAGCAGTATTATTTATTATATCCATATTTATATTTGTTTTATTAAAAACAAGCTTAGATTTGCCCACCTGTCAGGTTTTAGACCATATGGGGCATGATTTGCCCACCTGTCAGGTTTTAGACCATATGGGGCATGGCAGGTGTATTTGGAAATAATATTTTTGAGCACACTTGGTCATTATTGTTCATTTATTCATTTGCTAGAAATTAGAACTGAATTTAGAAATAGTTTTGAAACAAATCTTTGCGCTTAACAAACGAAATTATTTATTTATAGGCTAATTGATGTCTGTGCGTAAAGGTTTCCCTATCCAAGAGTGAAAGTGAAAGTAGATCATTTATCTCTCATTCTCACGCAGTAGATGCTCTGTTTAACAGTTTTCTGTTAAAAACTGTCAACTGTTAAATGTTTGCTTGTGAAATGCAAATATTTTTCCACTTAGACTTACTTTGCGTCCTGTAAATAGCGAATGCGCTCTTGGCGCGACGCAGCTGGGTCTTAAAGGGAATGGGAGATGAGACTCTAATTGGTTTATTCTCAAAACACACCTATAACTCATTATGAAAATAAACTCAACCCTTTTAGCCAATGCGCCTTGGCGCAAGGCAGATTTCCCGTCCTTAAATTAGCAAAAACGCGTCCTGACACGCCCTAAAAGCGTTTGCGCCCTGCATTTTGCGCACTGCGCATGGACCGTCAAAATAGAGCCCCAAATGTCAACATCAAATGACGTTTATTATCAGACATTGGAATTTAGTTCCCATAACTGACAAACAAATGCCAGTATTTGGCGTGAATATGATGTTGGTTTAAGATTTTGACCAGGTGTTAGATTTTGGTCACTTTTCAACACAACCTAAAAACAACCAAATATCAATGTCTAATGATATTATTATCAGACGTTAGATTTTGGTTGCCATAAATGGCGAAAAAAATATCAGCATTTGACGTTAACATGACATTGGTTTGAATGTTGACTTGATGATCACTTTTTGGTCACTTTTTGGTTTTGGTCACTTTCCAACACAACATAAAAACAACCAAATGTCAATGTCTAATGTTGTTACTGTCAGAAGTTGGATTTGGGTTGCCATACTTGACAAACAAAAGTCAGTATTTAACGTTAACATAACATTAGTTTAAGATGTTGGCTCTGATAGATTTTGATCACTTTTCAACACAATCTAAAAACAACCAAAAATCTATGTTTAATGCTGCGTTCACACCAGATGTGGAAGAAGTGTCAAGCGCGAGTGATTTACATGTTAAGTCAATGCAAAGGCACGAATAGACATCCTGCGGCGCGATACGTGCGAATAGTATGGCGCGAATGACGCAAATTGCGCAAATGGCGTGACACTGGCAAATGGCGCTACGCAAATTGAGCGTTTTGCACATTTGACGCACTTAACACACGAATCGCGTGAACTTCTCGAGTTTGAAAATCTGAACTTCAGCGGACAATCGCACTGTGTTAACCAATCAGGAGCTTGCTCTTGTGGGGGCGTGATTATGACATATCGCTTGTTGTTGGTGTCCTGGTGGAAAATCCTTCTGCCTACATCGACAGCAGTTCATCAACCTGGGCTCGGCTCAGTCAGAAGCACCGCTGAAAGCCTCCGTCATCCAGGTTAAGTTTCTGGAGGAGTTTATGAGCTCACAGAGCTGGGTGCACCTCTGAAAGGATCTAGTGGACTCAGACACAGCTCCAAAGGAATCAATGCTGTTTTTCAGCCTTCATAAAGCACATAAACACAGTTATTTTCTTAATAAAATCCATGTTAGCCATTTAGCAATGAAGCTACATCCACCAGGCAGACAGAAGCCTTGCCCATGACGCAAATCCACGTCTGTTCTGAAGTGAATTTGATGCGCGAGTGATAGCCCGATTTATCTGCACGTTCTGCACCTGATGTGAACACAGCATAATTATGTTATTATCAGACGTTGGATTTTGGTTGCCATACCTGATGAATGAATGTTAGTTTTTGACGTTAAAATAAAGTTGGATTAAGATGTTGGCTCGATGTTGGATTTCGGTCATTTTCCAACGCAAAATAAAAACAAAACCTAAAAACAACCATATATCAACATATATCAGGTGTTGGATTTTGGTTGCCATACGTGATAAATAAATGAAATTATTCATTTTCTTGTCAGCTTAGTCCCAGGGTTACCACAGCGAAATGAACCACCAACTTATCCAGCAAGTTTTTACGCAGAAGATGCCCTTCCAGCCACAACCCATCTCTGGGAAACATCCACACACACATTCACACACACACTCATATTCTACAGACAATTAAGCCTACCCAATTCACCTGTACTGCATTTCTTTGGACTGTGGGGGAAACCAGAGCACCCAGAGGAAACCCACACGAATGCAGGGAGAACATGCAAACTCCACACAGAAACACCAACTGATCCGAGGCTCGAACCAGCGACCTTCTTGCTGTGAAGGGACAGCACTACCTACTGTGCCACTGCTTCACCCCCTAAATGACATAATTTAACGTTAATATGAGGTACCTATTTTGATCACTTTCCATCACAACCTAATACCAACCAAATATCAACATCATTTGACGTTGTTATTGGACATCAAAATAAAATTGTCCTTAAACGTTGACTAGACATTAAATTTTGGTCACCCAACATCACAACCTAAATCGAACCTAATATAAATGTCTTATGAAGCTGTGTGCCTGCTGGGTATACATTTTATCCCCTTACCCCAACCCCAACCTTCTCCGACCTTTACAGGACACATTCTGAGTGTTTACATTCTCAAAATACTTCATTCTGCGTGATATATGAGCCATTTTTTTCTCATATGGACCATATAATATCTAGGCAAGGTCAGATTTTACTGGTATTGCTATACATTTGGGGACATTTGGTCCCTGCAACATAAGGAATACAAGGCACACACGTGCTGACACACACACACTGAGAGAGAGAGAGGACTATTTGCACAAAACTGCCAAACAGGTGCGTGTGTCCAGGAAACATCAATTCCTCATTCCCTGAATTTTCCCTCTTCTCGGGAAACCCCCATATTTCATGGAGATCTAACAGTAGTTTTGCATACCTTATTTTCCAGGAAATAAGTCGCACCTGACTGGACTGTAAGTCAAATATTGCATTGTTTGCAAACATGACTTAATAGAAGATGAAGTGCTTATTGTGTGTTGGTGAGTACTGACAAACACACATATTTGAAGTCTACTGGACATAAACTGGCTAATGAGCTGAGGATGAAGATATTCACATCATTTTACACTCATATTGATTGTGTGGGATAATGTGGTGCATGAGAAAGCTGTTTTCTTTTTTCAAGCACAGATACACACACAACAGCCCTCTGAACAAAAAAAAGTAAGATCAATACATCAATTTACATTTTCATTTATTCTGTCAGCTTCAAAATGTGGGCTTGTTCTCTTGTGTGAGTCCGTGTTGTGACAGCATAATGATGTGTTGTAATAAGGAGCAGAACAAAGAGAACGGCTGTCTGACCACACACACACACACACACACATACTGCTCTGGAATACTTTTTTCATAACGATGGTCATGGCACTCATGACAATCACATTATCTCTAATGTAGAAGAGGACACCATAACCAAAACCATTATTTTCCCATTCAGACATCATAAATGTTTCATCTAAAGCCTGAATGTCTTTTTTTATGCTTTCAGTTTTGAAAACTGTAGAAGAATTGAGTAGTAGACAGTGAGACAAAAGAATAATAATAATGGGAAAAAAAAAACTTAAAAGAGACAGCTCATGGAAAAGTGGAAAAACTGCTATAAATAGTGTCATCATGCTGTCTTAAACCTTCAGATTTTTTTTCATTACTATAGAACAAAAAACAGTGTACTATTTTATTTTATTTTATTTGTATTTATTTCAGTGATGAGTTGGAAGGGCATCTGCTGCGTAAAACATGTGGTGGATAAACTGGCGATTCATTCCGTTGTGGTGACCACGAATTAATAAGGGACTAAGCTGAAAAGAAAATAAAAAAGAATAAATGTATGAATTATTATTATTATTATTATTATTATTATTATTATTATTATTATTATTATTATTATTATTATTATTATAGTATTTGTCATCTACATGCTTGGTGAACAACAATATAAATTTTTATAATAAATAAATTAAACCACAATCTGCTGATTATTCTGTATAATTAACCCTATGTGCTGAATAATAATAAAACAATCAATATTTAAACAAATTGGCAGATATAAAAACATATATAGACTTATAATAAAAAGTCATTGGTTCTATTTTAAATTTAACAATGTTGACAATCATAACTTAAATGAAAAGTTTCTGAAATAAAACCTAAAATAAAACAAACCTACCTATTGTGTAAGTGAGGGGTTAAATCAATTTACAGCTCTGCGATTGATGGGTTTCGAATGACAGTCAAATCAACCAATCGTGCCTTCCCTTTGCGTGGGCGGGGTTTGTTATCACCAACTTGAATTTGCACGTTGTTCAAGATGGACGGCAAATAGCATGAATGTGGATGATTATTTTTAACGCCGTTTTCAGGATTTCAATTGAACGAAAAGTTTGAGTTCAACAAGACTTACATCTAAATTCGTGTGAAAAGCCATTTGTTTTGGGAGGAATTCAACCAGATGTGTCTGAACTAATTCCATTATCAACAGGTAAATTAAGATAAAGTATTTATTGGCCGCCGTGCATCGGGTTTTATTGGCTGTAAGCTACTCTTTAGTACAGTACTCTTTAGTATTTAAGTGTTTAGAGAAAAAAACTCAAGAGTATACTTATTTTGCAGATGTATTATATGTAAAAATATGTAAAAAATCAACAAAAGCGATCCACATCTGCAGTTTAGTATAGTTGTATACATTACATTTACTAGGCTGCTGTGCCAATCAATTCATAGTTATTGATTGTTTTGGTGCTGATGGATTCATCACTTACTGTCACAAGTTTTGCATTTTATTCAAAAGTTTTTTATTTATTTTATCTGTTTGCCTGTTTCAATGCAAATGTGGTTTGACTCTTCATTGTTTCAGAGCTGAATTTATCAAAAGTAAGTTTTGCTGTAATATACTGTTTAGAGGACACTGTTATATTGCTAGTGTACACCTGTTTGTTTTTCACCTTTGGAATTTTATGCAAAAATTTATGCAAAATTGAGAGAAAGTGTTTGTATTAGTCATGTCTGTCTGTCATGCTAATGCTTGGCAGAAGTGTTTACTGTAGACCAGGGGTCACCAAGCTCTTTCCTGGAGGTCCGGTGCCCTGCAGGGTTTAGCTCCAACTTGCCTCAACACACCTGCCTGGGTGTTTCAAGTATACTTAGTAAGACCTTGATTAGCTTGTTCAGGTGTGTTTGATTACGGTTGGAGATAAAATCTGCAGGACACCGGATCTGTAGGAACAAGTTTTTGGTTGATCCTTGCTGTAGACTGTTGTTGTTGGGTCATTAATAAAAAAAAAAATAATAATAATTTCCATAATAAAAAAAAAATTAAATATATATATATATATATATATATATATATATATATATATATATATATATATATATATGACTCGAATCCGCGTTTGTTGTGAAGTGAATTTGATGCGCGAATGAATCAGATTTGCTGTGCGCATGAAGCGAGTAAACTCAAATATTCCCATGTCTATTTACTCGCAAATAGCTCAATTTATCTGCACTTTCCACATCTGGTGTGAACACAGCATAAAGGCTACTTTACAACCGTGCCGTTGCAGACTTTTGTGAGTAAAATACATGTGAGCATATTTTTTGTACAAACTTTTCAGTGAACTACAAGAGCAATTAATAAAAAAATAACTGCATATATAAACAAAATAATAATTTATTAATCATTATCAAGTTAAAATGTTCAATTATTCAAGATTTTAATTGTAATTCAACGCCAAATCTGCACTAGTCACATCGCAGGATTGGATTATTTATTAAAGATAAAAAGATATTATTAAATATTAGTATTTTCAAATTATTCATAGATAGATTGACCATGCTATTTAACATTTATTGCATTTATAACACTGTATAATGTAAAATTTAATTCTGTTGATAACCTTAAAAACCTTAAAGCACAGTTTGTTTCTTTCTTTTTGCTTGTAATTTGTTATAATTTATGCAAAGGAATTGCATAGAAAAAGACTTAATTATCTAAGTTGAATGAAATCTTTTAAAATAGAGCTATTCAAGTCATCTGGTGAAATTATATTCGTATCGCAGCAAAACAAAGTATCACAATAGCCCCTTTCACACAGTGATACTGGTAAATATCCGGAAAATTTCCGGAACGACTTTACCGGTATATTCAAAAAAGCGCTGTTCACACAGGCGAGGACGTTACGGAAATTTTCCGGAAAAGAGCATTCACACATCCATTCCAAAATACCGGTAAATTCTGACATCATTCACCACAAATGAGCTTTAAACGGCTGCGCTTGTATTTGTAAACATTTGACTACATTACAAACTCTGTGGATGATCAATATTGTGAAAAACTTTCGCAGGATCACTTTCGCATGTCGAGATGTTCATAATATGTGCGTGTGCAGGCGCTCACAGGCTGTTTCACAGGCACACGCAAAGCTTGAAGGTAAACAAACAACGGCTTATCATAAGCATCTCATCGATGATTATTTACACAGTTGGCATTAAGAAGAACATATAAACGTGACCTGACTATCTTCTAGCAGCTAAATGTGTCTGGAAAAATATTCAAAGGCTTTTATTCTCACAAACCGCGCGGACGTAAATGCGTCTGACTGTTGTGATTGGCTTAAGCAGACGTTTCACGTCAGCACGTTCTAGACGTGCACGCGCTTATTACGGCAATCTTCCATCTGCATTCACACAGCGCAGCATTCCGGTAAATTGCCAGTAATGTTACAACTTCTCTTTTTTCGGAAAATAGCCAGAACGAATTTACCGGTATTTTCAAAAAGGACCTGTTCACACATACAACCTTTCACATACAAAAGGTCTGTATGTGTGAAAGGGGCTATTGTCACATTTTGTCCAATATTGTGCAGCTCTTATCAATGCTGAAACAATATATTATTCCATCCACACTTTAACTGTTGAGCATTTTCTCTGTTTATAACAGGGGGAGTGGCCGATTTTATAGATATAATTTTATATTCTTTAAAATCTCATGGTATTTTATGTAAGTAATTAAAAAAACAATCTAAATGTGTAGAGAACGTTGACCAAATAAAGAGGTTTAAAGCTCAACATTCTCATCCCTTATGTTCTCCTTTCTCACCTCTATATCCATGATGACTGTGATCATAAAATTGTTTCATGTTTCTGCCAAAATGCATTATTGGACACTGTGAGCGATTCATTTACGTAATGGCTTTTTTAATTGTGGAACATCAGAAAGATGGGGGAATGCGACTCGCTCATTAAACAACATAAAGCAAATCATGCTCTCAAAGCTTTTTCCACAATGGATTATCATTGTCTTACTTAGCAAAAAAAGTACACATGCGCATTTATTCCAAGACCGATAAAATGTATTTAAAATGATAGAAAGCTTGTAAATGTCAAGAAAGCAATGTATGCAGCTATAAAGCAATGACCTTTATTATTTTAATTAGATGGGTGATTGAGAGTGGACATTTATGGTGTTGCGGCGAAAGATAAAAAATAGTCATTTTATGAGTTATCTGTTAAGAACCAGCTGAAAATGCATATGTTAATATAAGCCTAATCCTCGATAAATAAGTGAATTAAAATGGGATTGATTGACATGAATGCAATTTCTGTCTTTTCTGATAGCATGCACTAATGAAGCACAGCATTTATAAATTATAAAATGTAAGTATATATTAGCATTTCAGACTTAATGTACCATTTATACTCCCTTTTTTAATTAATTAATTAATTTATTTCTTTGTTTATTTATTTATTTTTATTGCTGGTCCTATTCATCATACTTCATTCCCACAGTTTAATTCTGAAGCAGTGAGGACTATCATATTTGGGTTGCACGATTGTGGATAAATCTGACATTGCTGTATTTTATTTTTGCTGCGATTCATATTGTGATATGAATACAATTTCGGCAGATGACTTGAATTTGGAATGAAAACTTTAACTTTGATTGGATTTGATCTTGTAGAGAGGTGAATCAAAGAAATTTCAAGAATGAATATATAAGGTAGAGCAAAGATAAAAGTGAAACAAGTAGTCAGATATTCAGGTGCAATAATGCGATACAATACAACATTATGATATTTTGCCCTAGATAATGATAGATCACGGTATCAGCATATATCACTAGAAACTATCCACATTATTGCATTATATTTGCAAATAAAGAGGGAAAATTCATCAAAAATGTATACAATTTATTTACAGCACATGTATTTCTTAGAATTGCGGTATTGATGTTCGATCCTCTATTATGAGAATTGCCACCTCATGCACATCACTATTTTGTCCTGCCCCAAATAATGAATAACCAAATGTAATGTAACATTTAAACACATTGTTCATTGCTGATCAACTATAAGAATCTCAACTCCACATTGCAAATGTTGCGATGTGACGATTGCGAATGCACACATTGTGATATTGATGCTGAAACGATTGTGCAGCCATAAATGTGATTGTAACTGTTTAATCATAAAAAAAAACAAAATTATGTGAGAATGATGTAAATGCTGTATGTGATGTAGGCATGGGGCGGTATAAGATTCTGACGATATGATAAAATTAAATAAATATTTCACGAAATTGTGCTACTGCTCTAAAATCTGTTCTTTTTAAATTTCTGAGTAAAAAAACGCATTTTTTCCCCCCTATTTAACACAATATAATTATTATTAAAATATACTTAAATAATTTGCAAAAAAAAATTATAATAAAATAGGTAGTCAAAAACTAAACAAAAAGAACCTAAATATATTCTATGAGCAGTATAAGATAAAATGTTAGCAATTTAATTTAATTTAATTTAATTTAATTTAATTTAATTTAATTTAATTTAATTTAATTTAATTTAATTTAATTTAATTTAATTTAATTTAATTTAATCATTTGCGTGTTAAAATTGTTAAAATTATTTTAAGTATATAAGAAGTAATTATTTAAAATATGTATATATATAAGCATATATGTAAAACATATGCTGGATAAGAAACTCCTGATCAATACAGACCTAGCTGAAGGAAAATGAATGTAATATATAAAAGTTTTATATGTCTGCAAGATTCAAAAGACATTTAAATGGATATTTAACAAGGGGTTTACCTTTAAACGGAAACTTACTTTCCATTTACTCTCCTTTAAGTGAGAAGGAGACTCTAAAAAATGATGGGTTCCACACAATTGATTTGTGTTGGGACAACAGAAAGGAGTTAAGTTAACTTAGTTTTGGGTTAGTTTTTACAAATTTAAGTGGATTGACTGTAAAAAAAATTCCCCTAACAGAATAAAGAATTATGTTGTTTCAACTTACAACAAGTAGTTTGAACAAACTGCAAATGCTATTTTTTAAATGTGTACCTTTACACAAAATAGGTTATTTTGACATGTAACCACTAACATTTAACAGGGAGGAGTAGTAAATAATATGGAGATCAGTGTTTACAGGTTTTCAGTTTTTTTCAAAATAACTTTTGATGTGACCAGAAAAAAGAAACTATGGTTTATAATGGGTAGGCCTGGCGTGATAGTCGATATATTGACTTATATATATGAAAATATATGGAGTTCATTTTGGAGGCGCGATATATTGTGTATTTTAAAGAAATTTAAGATGATGATGATCATTAGGCCACAGTTAATTTTTTTGTCCAATGCCCTTCATTCTGCTTTCTGCGGAAGACGGGACTGATGCAGCATCTCCATGCATGCTGCGCGCACACACACAGAGTACGAGAGAGAGCTGATAGTGGAGGTGAAGAGGCAAGACGCGAACTCACTGATTTATGTTTAGGATCTACAGTCAGTTAGGATAAACAATTTGCGATGGACTTCAATTTAAAGTCTCACTCTTTAGCTCCGGTGTGGAAACATTTTGGCTTTAAGCTGAATGAAAAAGGAGAGCCCGTTAATGTGAACAAGCTGATATGTGGAATTTGTTTTAGAACAGTGGCAATGAAAAACCTTATACCTTAAATCACACCTAAAATATAATTATCCTACCCATTTTTTTCAACATGGAAACAACTGCAGTTGGTAAAGGGCTCTTTCAGACAGTTAACTGTAATGGAGGTATTTACCTGCCAGTTCAAATATAAAAGTGACAGCGCGAAATGGCACATACTCGCGGATAGGTACCATTATTTAGCTTAAGAGATGCATGCTGTTAAACACGCTTGAAAAACCAGCATTTATAAAAATTATGCTGCAAACTTTAACAAACAGTCCTGTCTTGGAGTCTGCATGAATACTAAAAAAAAGTCTATTTTTGACTTACACTTTTTTCTTTAAATCTACTATTTATTATTATTGATTTGTTTTAAGATATATTTTTTAAAATGTCTAAATATTCTTAAAAATAAAATGTTCTTTGAAACAGTGTACCTGAATTATTACACTATTATGTTGTAACAAATTGTAAAAACATAGCGGATGCCCTTCTAGCTGCAATTCATCACTGGGAAACATCCATACACACTCATTCACACACACTACGGACAATTTTTAGCTTACACAATTCACCTGTACCGCATGTCTTTGGACTTGTGGGGAAAACCGGAGCACCCAGAGAAAACCGACTTGGGGAGAACATGCAAACTCCACACAGAAATGTCAACTGACGCAGCCGAGGCTCAAACCAGCGACCTTCTTGCTGTGAGGCAACAGCACTACCTACTGCGCCACAGCGTCGCCCTTATCACAATTAATTTGGCTGCAATATATCGCCCATCAAAAAATAGATATCGTGATGGCCCTAATGACGGGTAAAGATAAAGTAGAGTTCGCAATTTATTTATTTTTATGGCTAAAATAAAGATCATGATTTTCTCACGACTCTGTAGATGTAAAATAAAGGTTAATATGAGTGGGCTTTTATTTTTGTTATTCTCAAACATGTGGTATTTTGTATAGACTTGGAATGGTGGACTTGAACAGACTTTAGATTTGTCCTGGTCATTAATACTAATGATAATTCTTATGTTGAAATATTGTGTTTGAGACATGCTTACAATCTGTCATTTTCTGCTTAAAATCTGTCTCTGACGTGATGCTCATGAATACAATAGACTGGGGTGGTATTTTTGCATTTCGGCGGATTTTAAATTTTTGAGCTGCAATCAGTCTGGCAACACTGTGTGTGCTTTCGGTTTCATTTTCCCTGCTAAGAGCGGTTCATACTTCCCGCGCAGCTCCCAAACGATTACTCTATACCACAGACTGAATCTTATTTAAAACTTTATTACCTAATATTCACAGCCTATGGAGGTTCTGTTCACCAAAGTAGACTTCATTCACAGGCACGTGCCCGCCTTCTATGTGGTAACCGCTGACGGTCAGCTCACGTCACGTGTGATTTTTGTGGTTGCGTATACATTATCATTACATGAAGACAGAAATGACATTTTTAGAGGTGAATTATATCTTATAAATACAGCATGTGACTCTTTCAACACCATTTGGAGGTGTCCTCGTTGCTGAACAACGTATGTAAAACAATGTGAAGACTTGTGCGGCCACCTTTGCTTCTTCCTGAACTTGAAAATATGATTGACAGATTCGTAGAAATGCTGAATTAAGATTGTCTATGGCAGGGATGTCAAACTCAATTCCTGGAGGGCCGCAGCCATGCACAGTTTAGTTCCAACTCTAATTAAACACACCTGATCATACTAATTGAGTCCTTCAGGTTTGCTTGAAACCTACAGGTAAGTGTGTTGGAGCAGGGTTGGAACTAAACTGTGCAGGGCTGCGGCCCTCCAGGAATTGAGTTTGACATCCCTGGTCTAGGGGATCGAATCGAGATGCAGCTCCAAGATAAAGTAAACAAAGACCTTTTTTTTTTTAGTTCTGAGTAGGGGTGTCACGATTTCGATTTTTAATCGAACTCGATCGAAATGTATGCTCAATTTCGATTATCGAATCAAAAAATAGAATCGTCGATGCTGCCACGGCCACACTGTCACGTCAGCTTGGCTTGCCAAGCGGGAAAAAAACAGGCTTGTTGAAGTGCTTGTTAAACTGCAGAAGCAAGAGACCCGTCGACAGAACTTAAACCCTCTCCTCTTTCAATGAAGTCGCCGGTGTGTAAGCATTTTGGATTTCCAGTGAGTTATATTGATAACGTTCGTGTTGTCGACAAAAAAAAACACAGTTTTGCAAGCTCTGCTATGTACGTATTACGTACGGTTTGTCCGGCATCACGATCCTCCGCCCGCAAACCCCCCGTTGCAAATCCACTCACGAAAAGTACACACTCAGGCCCTGTTTACACTGTCTTTGTTTTTAAATGGCATTTTAGAACGACAACAATTTGACATCCACAGTGGCGTGTAGCATTTCTGAGCAGCCCTCCTTCCTCTCTACCTTTGAAAAGGCACATCACGTGACCACACAGACACAGACGCACACACAGCCATGCGCTCGAGACAGCAGGTCCAGGCAGTCAGAGGACTGCTTCAATCTTTCACTCACTTGTACTTAGTCATTTTAGCGAACACCTCAGATACTGTTGGCTGGTTCCTGTTGGTTGTGCGTCTTTTTTACCGACGCCATTATAACGACACAGATCACTGCCTATTCACGAGTCCCGCAGAAAAAGTGATAGACAGGTGGAAATTATGTGTGTATCTTGCCTTTATTCATTTACTGTATGATTTGTTTATGGGTAAAACAAAGAACATGCAGGTCAGGTAGTTTAAACGGTAGGCTACAAATAATTAATTGGTCATTAATTAATTAATTATTGATAATCGAAAATCGAATCGAATCGTGCCTTTAGAATCGAAAATGTAATCGAATTGAGGTTTTGAGTGAACTATCCCTTTAAGAAGTATCCTTGTCTAGTGAAGATGGAAAAAAAAAATGCTGTATGTTCCGAATGATTTTCCTAACAGATTTTTCAACTAAGTCCTTACACCTCTAATAACATCCTGCTTATTAGCTGTGAGCATTAATTGGCTCATTTCTTCACGGCTACATTAGATCTTTGCTGTAATTGCATCCCGTCTTATTGATTTTAAAGCAGAATGGCTTACTGGTGTGCAGATATACTGTTATATCTGCTCACCTGTTTTCTGCTTAACATATTTCATTAAGCATCTTTCCCTCATCGGAACCGCCTCCTCCTCTGATTGTCTTTAAGATCCAATTAAAACCTTAATGAAATCAATTACAAGTTGTAATTAGGCAGCGGTGGATGATCACAGCAGTGAAATATTGGAAGAATGTTGTAATATTCTCGGGCCGTTCAAAAGCACACATGAACGGCTGTGAAATGCACACCAAAACATCTCATTCCATGCACCCAGTGAGCAATTAGCTAATCACGGAAAACAATCTTATGCCTTATTTCCCCAATTTCATTTCAAATCATTCACAGTGTTTTTAATTCTCAACCGAGGCCTTTTCTCAATTGCTCCACTCTCTTTAAGGATTTACTCGACCCTTACGTACGAATCCATGGATGGAAATGCTCTCCCCACAATCTTCTTTTCACCCCTCCTCCATCTCCCTCCCGTATCCCTCAAATCCAGGCAGACTGAGTTTCTGTCTGCCCCATGAATGAATCAATATTTTCATTCCAACGCTGTCTCAATTTTCAATTAAAGATGAGTACAGTTTCTCCGGAACGCTCTGTAGGGGCCGTCAATCACAGGGTCCAATTCAGTCACAGCCCCTTCCTCAAGCACATGCTTCTGCTGCTCTTTTTTATGATACATATTTCATTTCAAGGCTTTCCTAAAGAAAGAATTTCACTATTTTTAAGGCCGAAAATTCTATTTCACCGAGATGGTGGACACCCAAACTGGTTATCAAAGGTAAATTACTGTAGCAAATGATAATAAAAACAATAAAAAAAGTATTTGTTTTATAATCTATGGAGCTGTTTAAGAAAGTTCCAGTTTAAGATTTTGACGATATGATAGCCTTGGATAAAAATATCACAGTATTGTGATTACTGCCCTTAAATATATTGTTTTTAAAAGCCTGGTTAAAAAAATAAATAAACAACAAGTTTTTTCCTTATTAAACACAATATATTTTATTTTAAGTAGCAATTCAAATATTTTGGAGCAGTAAACATGTCAGGCTAAATAATTAAAATGAACCATCAATTTCTTCTGTCTTCATTAGTTTAACTTAAAAAGGCAAATTTTTAATGTGAACTGAGACACTGCATTGTACAGGTCCAGCATGCTTGGATGTTGGTTTATAAGTGATTTGTTTTTCCATTCCCTTTATAAAGTACACCTTACTAGCACCAGGTTGGACCCGCTTTTGCCTTCAGAACTGCCTTAATCATTCGTGGCATATTATATCAACAAGGTACTGGAAATATTCCTCAGAGATTTTGGTCCATGTTGACATGATAGCATCCTGCAGTTGCTGCAGATTTGTCGGCAAATCTCCCATTCCACCACATACCAAATTTGCTCTATTGGATTGAATTCTGGTGACTGTGGTAGCCATTTGAGTACAGTGAACTTATTGTCTTGTTCACGTTGGCGCATTATCCTGCTGGAAGTACCCATCAGAAGGTAATCTGTGGTCATAAAGAGAGAGGCAGCAACAAAACTCAGAGAGGGCCCAAATTGTGCCAAGAAAATATCCCTTACACCATTGCACCATTACCACAAGCCCTAACTGTTGATACAAGATAGGATGGATCCATGTTTTCATGTTGTTCTGACCCTACCATCTGAAAGTCGCAGCAGAAATCGAGACTCATCAGACCAGGCAACGTTTTTCCTTCTATTAAGTCTTCTGTTGTCCAATTTTGGTGAGCCTGTGTTTGTAGCCTCAGTTTCCTGTTCTTGGCCGACCGTAGTGGCACCAGGTGTGGCCTTCTGCTGATGTAACCCGTCCACCAGTTTGACGTGTTGTGCGATCAGACATACTCTTCTGCATACCTCAGTTGTAACAAGTGGTTATTTGAGTTACTGTTCTCTTTCTATCAGCTCAAACCAGACTGGCCATTCTGCTCTAACTTTGGCATCAACAAGGCATTCGCACACACAAAACTGCCGCTCACTGGTTGAGCATGAAAGATGGTTGAGCATGAAAATCCCAGTAGATCAGCAATTTCTGAAATACTCAGACCAGCCCGTCTGGCACTAACAACCATGTCACATTCAAAGTCACTTAAATCACCTTTCTTCCCCATTCTGATGCTCGATTTGAACTGCAGCAGATCGTCTTGACCATGTCTACATGCTTAAATGCATTGAGTTGCTGTCATGTGATTGACTGATTAGAAACTTGCGTTAACGAGCATTTGTATAGAAGTACCTAATAAAGCGGCCGGTAAGTGTATATTTCTTGATTCGTGGGCTAATCAGTAGCTTATGATATGGAGGGTCCTTTTCTGCTGGAGATATTGTTGCTCTAATAAAACTCAACAAAAATAGCTGTAAAAAAAAACCCAAATACATTTACATATACTGAAGGAACGGTATAACAGAAATTTTTAGTTTTTGACTTTCAAGCTTGAATTTTTCAGACCTTGGTAAACCTTGAACTCGGTTATAGTCCTTTCTTGAGCTGTTTACACCTGGTCACTTTGTGCATTTTTCCTCTGATCAGATTTGTGATTTGTGAAAACAGTTCCAATAACAGTACATTTGGCAAACAAATGTGTCTTCTCTGATTATGATTTCAATGCACTATGCAAAGTTAACTTCATCAGCTTAAAATGCGGTGTATATGATACTTATTTCATTCCTATTGTTTGTACAGTAACCTAAGATTTATATTTGACATACAATATTTCCTTTTACTCAGGCTACAGGCATTTTACACCACATGTGCTCCATAAAACATCATTAATCACAGTGTGCTTTGCACTTTCTGTCATAATAAGCTAAATGAAACATCTGTTTTTGTCATATAGATACATAATAGGGCTGCACAAATATAAAAAACAAACAAACATTGCAATGTTTTGTTTTTCTTCAGTATATATTGTGATATGAATATAATTCATTATTCATATATTGCAATATATCATGCAAATATTATTTATATATTTACAAATTTAAATATATATCAATTAAAATTTAAAAAGTTTAAATTGAGATAGATTTAAATATTTGAAAATAATTATCCAAAAATATACAAAATAAAATAAACCAATTAAAGCACAGATGAAAACAAAACAAATATAAAAATTAAATGATCAGTAAAATAAAATAATTAAGATATTCAGTAATATAAAATATGTAAATGTTGACAGTGCAGTTCCTGCATATTGCAATATTAATGCAGAAGCAATGTATTACATAGCCCAACACAAAACATAACTGTAAAGAGTTTTTTTTTTACTTTTACTCCCTAAAATTAAAACACTGTGCTTTTGTAAATGAACTGAATCAGTGTTTCCTCTTGGATTTTTTCCAGATGTGGCGGCAGACCTTTCACACAAATCCACATATGCGCTATTTCAATGACAAATGGAGAAAAGTCGTGGGCACAGTAAGTCGAGATTGCATTTTTGTAACACGAGCATGCAAATCTTTTTGCTTGTGCGCCGATTTCCTCTGTTTGTGCACAAAACTTCTTGCACGCCTTCAAATATACGCTGCTCAAGCAAAGCTCTTCTTATGCGTTCAAATAAATGTTGCTGAAGTGTGATTTAGCGCGTTTATGTAACAAGTACACTCTCAGAAAAAAAGGTACAATGAGGGTACAATTTTGTTCCTAGAGGGAACAAAATATAAAATTGTACCTTTAAAGGTCCCATATTGGTCCTTAGGGTACAATTTTGTACCCAAATGGGCTATAAAGGTACAAATGTCCAGATTTAGGTTTGAAAGGTACATTTTTGTACCTTTTATAGCACATTTGGATACAAAATTGTACCGTAAAGGACCAATTTGGCACCTTTAAAGGTCAGTTATATATTTTGTTTCCCTATAGGAACAAAATTGTACCCTCAGCTCATGATAAGATCAAGACACTATATAACACTAATTTAAATGTATTAATACTAAACATTAATACTAAAATACATAATTTAAAAATATAATAAATAAATAAATTGATTGAATTAAATATTTTAATAATTAATTTTTTTCATGTATTTAAAATACATTTTTTTTCAAAAATGTTAATAATTTAATTTATAATTAAATGTAATTTTAATCATTAAAAACGTAAATACTGGTCTTTGCTTACTGTTTAAGTCCCTATAGTATATATGGGATGTAGAATAAGAACCATGCAGAGGGACAGCATCTTCATACAGGTGGTGATGTTGCTGTCTCTTTAAGAATTTGGCTTGTTGAGACGTTATAGTAGTGTTTGTTACTGAGGCGGTCGGTCGAGTATGCTGGCTGTTTACACAGAACTTCACACGCTTTTCAAAGAAAAGTCTATTTTGGAGTCCACACTTTTCAGGTAAGAATGTATTAAAGATATATTTTCAGTCTCATTTTTACATGTGAAGCCCTGTTCTGTTGATTTTGTCTGACTCTCTGGCCTCGGCTTTCCCCCGCTTTGTGCTCCGGGCTGGCTGGTGTACGTTGGCCTGCAGGATGGAGTTTGCTAAGATGTCTGCAGCTTATTAAAGAAGTTAATACAACGTGATATCGAAGTCACCGAGGGACATAACGTTATAGAAGGTAAGTACTATATGCTGTTAGTTTTCTCGGTGTAAAAGTTCCCTTTATCGCCTACGTTACGTATTCGCGCCTTATATGTTACGTTACGTTACTGCTTTATTAATAAGTGTTGCCACGGCGGAATATAATCGCAACCCAGATAGCAAAATACACTTGGGCCAGTTGCGGCTAGATTCTCGCCTGCCCGAGTCCGTCTGCTGTATCGTTACTCGGGCCAGATGCGGCGGCAGAAGCGAGCCGACGCTGCCGTAACCGTGCACCGGAATCGGGCCGTGAGTAATGTGCGGTGTGGCCCGGAGCTGGCGCGACTGAAGTCTTCATATACCTTGATATAAAACCTTTTGTTATTAATACTGGAATTTGTAATTATCGATAATGTTTTACATTTTGAGGCCATTTTCTAGCCACGGTTGACCGCGGAAATGTAATTTTAGACGGTTATATACACCGCCATTTTGTGAAGAAAAATCACAATTTTGTCACCGGCAAAGCGACTGATTATGTAAACGTGGCTAGTTACAAACGTGGCGTGTGTATGCTTGTACATATCTTCGTTTCAGTGTCTAACGTTAAGTTACATTAATGTTGAGGAGTGTCCACAAACTCTCATGTCCAGAATTGTTGGTGCTTTACTATCGTTTAACGTTATACTTATATATAAATAAAATACTATAAATAAATAGTTATTGCTTTATCTTATTGCTTTCCTGAAGTTTATGAAGTTTCCAATTGTATTTCAGGACAAGATTGAACAACATAATGTAGGCTAACAGCATCAGAGCAATGAAGGCATGTCATATGAAAGCATGGCTCAGTTACAAGATGTAAGTATGTTTCATTATCTATACCATGGTTTTAATGGCTTACATACTATTTTAAATTTGTAGGTTTTTACTTACAAACAACAATAAATGTACACCCACGTTTAAAATTATTTTCTAGGTTTTCATCAAAAGATGAGAGATCAACTGAAGAATGCTAAGGACCTGACTTTAAGGTACTCTTTCTAAACTTTCTCCACTTGATTAATATTATTAAATTCTAGCTTTGGATGGATTCCTTCATATTTGTTTGTATGCCACATCTTATGTTCCAGGAATTGATTTTACAGCAGCACTTCTCATGTTGCCAGCCTTGTTAAGCGAGACACTTCAACATTTCGTTGTGCTCTGGTGCGTATGTTGTTTTCTGTTCAGTATATGCTGTGATAAATGCATTTTATAATGCTTGATATTCTTTATATTAGGATGATGCAGTGGGTAGTGCTGTCACCTTACAGCAAGAAGGTCGCTGGTTCGAGCCTCGGCTGGGTCAGTTGGCATTTGTGTGAGGAGTTTGCATATTCTTCCAGTGTTCGTGAAGGTTTCCTCCAAGTGCTCCGGTTTCCCCACAAGTCTAAAGACATGCGCTATAGCTGAATTTGGTAAGCTTATTTGTCTGTAGTGTATAAATGTGTGTGTGAATAAGTGTGTCTGGATGTTTCGTAATACTGGGTTGCAGCTGGAAGGGCATCTGCTGCATAAAACATATGCTGGATAAGTTGGTGGTTCATTCCACTGTGGCGACCCCAGATTAATAAAGGGACTAAGCCAAAAAGAAATTGAATGAATGAATGAAATTTATATTAGTCTTTTAATCTGTGATACTTTTTTTTTTAAATCGGTGAATATTAATTATTTGACTTTCTATGCATGTTGATTTTCTCTTCATCAGTGATAGAGTGACTGATATTAAAGTAATTATTGCTTTGTCAGTTACAGTGAATCATCTTCACCACATCCAACAGTTCAAGTACAGGAGGAGGCCACCGACTGGACAACTGTGTTAACAAGACGAGTCACGGCAGTCTTCAGAGTTGATGGGATTGCGATTGGCCGGGCTAATGGTGTGGATGAATATACATTTTTGACATATCCATCTTATTAGAAGAACACCTTGATGTTTCTGCAGTGGAATGTTTTGAATGAACGGTGGACGGTGACAAGCCTCGATCTACTCCAGTTACCAGAGTGATCTACCTTGTTTTTTGTTTCTCTACATGCTCTTGGGATAATCACAATCAAGTTAATCCAGCACACTGCTATCATTCATGCATAAAGCAAATTTTTAAATAACTTGTGGTCCTAATGACTATCAAAGAACATTTTCCAGATATGAGTGCCTTACATGTCATGTTTATCAAAAGCATAAACACATATTGTGTTACAACAAATTAAAACTCCACTTGAGGATGATGAGGAGTAATCTACTGGTGTTGAGGAAGAGGCTACTGATGTATTTGGTTTTCTGCACTGTTGAAGCAATTTATAGAGAAACATTGCCTTCATTCTGAAATACAGAGAAAATTTTGATGACAAATTATTTATTATGACTGGGTATTCTGACTAAAGACAAATACTTTGGACTTTATAAAGTGAAGTACTTGATGTAGCCTGTGTAATGTGTTTATAAATCTTAAACAGTATTCTTGTGGTCTTTGTATTAAGGGTAGATTATATACTGTACAGTGAGTGAACAATTTTTATTTGTTTTCTAAATTGTTCTTTTTACTGTTTTACATGTCTGCTTTATATTTACTGTGTAATTTTATTTCTTGACACATTCAGTTGTGAGTTGTAATGAAATATTTCTACATTAATAAATAAAAATGGACATCTGCGAACCAAAATATTTTATTTATTTATTTGTGCATGCAGTCACCAAAGGATCAAAATGCCTGGGTCAGTACCCTGAAAATGCTATATAATATAAAAAGGTACATTTTTGTACCTTCGGTGGGGGTACAAAATTGTCCCTTAAAGGGTACAAATGTAGAAGGTACAATTTTGTACCTTAAAATAGAGGTACAAATTTGTACCCTTAAGGGTACCACCCCAGTGACGGGCCATTTGTACCCTAAAAGGTACAATTTTGTACCTTTTTTTCTGAGAGTGTATGTCCTCAACATTTATTAGATTTGCTAGGAATATTTATGAATGTCTCCAATAGACCTTCTGAGCGGTATTATTTAGGGCTGCTCAATTATGGGAAAAATCATAATCACGATTAGTCAAAATTATTAGCGCTCCTGGGAATTATTTTTATATATAAAAATTTTCCAAATGATGTTTAATAGAGGAATTTATTTGATTGTCTGCAGAAGAAACGACTGTTATACAATGACTTGAATAATTACACTAATTAAGCCTTTGAATGTCACTTTAAGCTGAATACTAGTAAAATATAATGTACTGTCATAGCAAAGATAAAAGAAAACGGTTATTAGAGAGGAGTTATTAAATCTGTTATGTTTAAACTGTGCTTTATGCATCTTCACTGTAAGAAAAAACTTTAGCTACAAAAGTCCTTCAGTCAAGAGCAGTGAGGGATTTTCTCTTGTTGTTTGATTAATAATAAAAAAGGCGGCAGCAGGAATATTCCACACTGTCTCTTTAAAAAAAGTGCAGCTCTGATATGGTTTCTCTTTCACATGTCTTTTGATTCTCAACTTGTTTGTTTATTACACAAATGTGCATGTATTTGACCATTAAAAGCGCTCACATTAAGATGGTGTTAGATGTGTGTGTTCTGCTCGTCTCCGAGCCTGTCCAAGCATCACACAACAGCATGTGCTCTTTCTCGCTTGTAAAAATATGAATGATTAGAACCTAAATCAATGAATGATGCGCATCCCGTGCTGCAAATGTTACATTACAGCACATTTTAGTCATTTTCACATTGAACTGAGCTTTACAGAGCAACAAATGTGTACAACTAGAAAGGGGGACTAGAAATATGTTGTAATAATCGCTTATCTCGATTAATGTTTTTTCATAATCGTTAGAAGCCAAAATTGAAATCGGATTTTCAAGTAATTGCACAGCCCTAGTATTATGCATCCTGAAGTACAGTGAAACGGCTATAAAAGCAAGATAAAGTCATTGTATGCAGAACCACAGACCTTTATCTATAAATAAAGAATAATTATGGAAACTGTGTTCATCCTAACTGAAAGCTACGTTGTGTTTGCTGGCCTTACTCATCGCGCACCTGTCAGTCAGTCAGTCAGTCAGTCAGTCAGCACGTAACCTTAAAGGGTTAAACAAATAAAGTACAGCACTACTACAATTACAGAAAAGTTTACACTGTTATAATTCACTTACCTTTTAATAAGTTTTGGTGCAATTATAACCCGCTATTAAAAAACAACAACAATGACTGAATGTTTTGAATGAGAAGCTAATGTAGCCGTGACGGGATGCATTTTGGTGTGGCGCCCCACCATGGAAGAATGAATGTAGCGGAAACCATAAATATTCTACTATATTTTTTCTCTCTACATTCACAGAGACGGCCTACTACTGTAGGTGTCTGTTGCCACTCTGTTGTTAGTACTGTTATTTGATCTTAATTTAACATTCTAATTAGGGCTGAACGATTAATCTGAAAAAAGATCATGATCTCGATTCGACCCTACACACGATCTTAATTCAGTTTTTTTTTTACGATTCAGCCAAATATATTTTTAAAATCAGAAGAGAAGCTTAAAGGCGGCTGCACAGGTCCTCACAGGAACATACAGTAACCACCTTCAAATGGCGTTAGAAGTGTCACATACTGTATTTATAAGGTACAATTCACCCAGAAATGTAATTTCTGTCACATGTAAGGATTTTTTTGTTTGTTTGTTTTTATTTCAACTTTATAATTATGAATAGTTGTATTCTGATGTCATCATTTTACTGTGAATTAACAAACAGGACATATTGAAAGTCTGTTCAAGTCCATTATAATGACTGTACAAAATTTAGCATTTTAAGCAACAGTAGAGCTACACATAGGCCTAATATTATTAGTCTTGTTTTACCATATCATCACTTTAGAATTAAAAGGTTCTATCTGACACTTTTTTAAAATTTAGTTATTTACAAATTCTTATTAAATGACAGCTTATTGTTTACATTTTAAGACTGTTTGCTGTTTGGATTGCAAAAACTTTAAAGCTCAATATCACAAAATCATTCAGAACGCAGATAGAACCTTATAATTCCAAGGTGATGATATGTTTGAGAATTAACAATAATAATAGCCTACTCATATTAACCTTTATTTTACATCTAAAGAATCGTGAGAAAGAATCGTGATCTCGATTTTAAGCAAAACTAATTCGAATTCTAATTTTAGCCTGAATCTTGCAGCCCTAATTCTAATTGTATTACATAACATTTAACATAACGTAAAACAGAACAAAATAAAATGAACACCTAAAGTTGTATCTGTGGCGTTGCATTATGTCCGACTATGTCTTATAGTTTATAACCTGCTTATTCTTACATTTTGGGAGGAGAAAAATTCACATGTGTTATGTGGTTTCACTACCTGAATTTAGTCCTGTCGAGGTCTATCTGAAATGCATCTCAGATAACCTCCTGAAGTGGTTTAAGTGGATTTATATCAATCTCAAATACATTTCAGAGGACATTAACACCTGCATTTTATGCAAACGAATATCCTACAAAAATAAAAATAAAATAAAACTCATGAAGTGACAAGGTTTAAAAATCCATAGTGTTCTGAATGTGTTTTAAGGTCTGTTTTTATCTAGCACATTGTCATAATTTAAAATGCTATTAAATAAACAATAAAAAAGTTTCACTTAATGGCCCCCAGATTTCACTATTTGAAAGTCCATGTACATTCAATGTTACCTGACAGATATCTTGCCACTGTCTGAGTGCGTCTGCTATTGGGTTGATCGACAGCGGCATGCCAGCAGCTCTTTCTTTTTTAGCTTGCCGTAAATCGTCAGCAGCTTTGGAGAAGCACTGCCGAGGTCTTCAATAATTAAACTAATTAACAGAACGATTAGCACGATGAGATGGTGCTGACAGAGCACAGGCAGCAGCGACTGTGGCGATGTCTGGGTTTTTTGTCTGGCAGAAGCTAAACCACCAGAGAGAGATATAATGAGCTTTATTAAGCAAGGATTAATGTTTGCAAAGTAATCAAGAAAAACTCAATACAACATTTACACAGAATGAGAAGGAGGATTTTGTTGGGTTGAAATGTTTCCTTATGTTTGGGGATGCTTGGATTTCAACATATAGCATATAGATATCAATGTGGTGTGTCATTGGCCCATAAACATTTGCTGCTTGTTATCAGACTATTTCATAACTGTAACAAGAATGAATTCGAGCATGTTAAAACAGCTATTATAACATTATTTATCAATATGTAATACTTTTTTGATTCTTGGAAGCTATAGAAATGGGCTCTATGTACAGAGTTTTAAAGCCAACAATAAACTTCTGGTGAAATTTTCAATTTTACTAGTTTTTACAGGATCAATGCTGTAACCTAATTAAAATACATTCAATTAAATAGACCTAAGCATTAATGTAGTTGTTTAAGCATAAAATTAAATGAAAGATCGTTGTAACCACTAGTGTCATCAGTAGCAATTGGCTAGTGCAGAGATTGCTTTGAAAATACTGGTGTAATAAGCTGTCATATTTTAAAGACATGGAGGGGGAAATGTAAGATAATACAGTGCTTCTTGTCCGATCTGAGACCCACTTCATATCATATAGCAAACAGGCAGTGAAGATTGCTGATTATTTAAGAAATCAGATCTTAAACACGACAATTTTGTAATGGAAAAACAGTTCATCGGAAGCCCTTGGGCTGTCTGGCTGAAAGTTAAAAGTCTGTGTTAATAAAGTCCATTAAATATTGCTTTTGTTTACATCCCTCAAAATGGTCTATAGACTTTTAATATGTATTAAGTTAACATTCTTATTTTATTATTTAACATTTAAATGAAGGGGCTAACATAGAAAGAAAAAAGAAAAAAGAAATAGAAAAAAAAAAACATCCCAAACTGGCATCTGTGGTGTTCCTATAATTTAACGTTTTAATTTTTAGGATTGGGACTTGGATACTGGTGCTAAATCAATATTTTTTAAATGGTAGGGTACCCGTGCCTGAACCAATACTTTTGACCCACAAAATTATGATGAATGACTCTAGAAAAATCTTTTCACTTGACACTTTTATTTTATTTTAATCATTTAACCGAACAATATAATTAAAGTTTAAAGTACACCTCGATTAATATTTTATATATTTGAATTAAATGGCATTAATCTATGTCTTTTTATACTTGGTTTGTAAGCACAATTTAAAGATTTGCATTATGCAAATAACATTACATATTCCCAGTGCCCTTGAATGTTTCATTAGGTTTGACATGTTTACCCCCTTGCAGGCAACTTTTGTAAAGCATCTGTTTTACATTGCTGTGTCAGAATTCTTGCTTGTAAAATGCAGCCATATTTAGATCACTTAGTTTAAGCAAATTTGATGAACGCGATGATGCATGTTGATGAATCTGAAGGCAGTCACTCCCTGTATGTGTTGCCTTCCTGCATGCGTTTGTGTGTGCATTCACTAAGCATTCCCTAAGCAACAACAAACGCCTAATGGTGTCTGTATTGTATACAGACTGGTATTAAATAAATAACTGAAGTTGTTTAGAATTAAATAATACACAACGCATACCTATCTGTGCCTTTGATATACCCCTTGATTGTTCCTACGTCCTTGTTGCAGCTCCAGTGGCACTGAAATTAGGCACCGAAATGTATTCTGATTCGGTCTGGTGCTTACTTATGGCCCGTTTCCACTGAGAGGTACAGTGTGGTATGGTACGGAATGTTACAGTTCCCCTTTTTTAGATTTACAGGTCGTTCACATATCATAAGAGAAGCGCTTTTCACAATACAGTTGCTTTATACACACAAATACTTGTATTAATGTTCATTTCTAAGCTTTCTAAGAACATGATTTGATTATAACTGCAGATCAATGATCTGTAACATCTGCGCTTATATAAAATAAATAAATAAATGCAACATATATGAACACATACAGACTCTTACAGTCTCAGATATGTTACCAATTACATAAAAACCACACACAGCATACATTTAGTCCTTATTTGGGTTTAAAAACAACACAAAATATTGAACAGTCAGAGCAAACCTCTCGTATGTCTTTAATCTTCACCAGCACGTCACCTCTGTTAGAAAGAAATTCCATCAGTTCCAGTTCATAAAAGTCAAAAATGACTTTGACTTTGGTGATGATAAAAGTTGAAACATGATCAAACTGCCATGTTTAAATTGTAGAAAGCATGATTTGCTGCTGTTTTTTTTGGCTTCCCCTTTGTTTTTTTGCGCTTCACTCTCGCCTTTGTCCCTTTCTGAAAGGATCGGATATCAGAAGCGCTTTAATGATTACGCTCACATTATTAATATGAGCTCAAGAAGTATGTTATATTAAATATAGACGCCAGGCACGCTGGAGAAAGTGAAACCGCTCGCACTTTTAGACGGGCTTGTAAAACAACAACAACAGGACACAGCAGATTTGGTTCTTCTTGGCTTTGTGGCTGTTTATCAAGGCAACGACAAGGTTTGTTTGAGTTCTGGTCGACCATGGCTTGTTATTATATGTATGTGTTATTATGGTGTAATGTCTCAGCTGTTTTTAAAAATGGCGCTTTCTCTGTTTTCATTCTCCTGCTACTGCGAGTGACGTAGCTCTGTAAACCAAAAGCGTTCAGCTGTGTGTCTTGCTCTGCCTTTTGGTACCTTTTTTTGTGCTAGGTTACCAAAAAGTGATGGTACGGTTCGCTTTTAGGTACTGTTTGACAATGTAAATGATCAGAAAAGCGTACCGAACAGAACCGTACCATACCACTCAGTGGAAATGGGCCAGTAGATACTGGCACAGGGTTTTGGTACCCAACCCTATTAATTTTATCAGTTAACATGAAATAAAGGGTCAAAAAGTATAAACAAATGAAAAATAAAATAAAATGAAACAAACATCCTGAACTAGCATCTGTGGTATGTAACCGACTGTTATTTCTCAATATGCAGTATGTATTTTTACAGCACCGAGGGTCCTTATTTTAAGTCGTTATGCTCCATAAAACATTAGGCATAAAGCTGTATGAAAACATGAATCAGTAGGCAGTTAAATATAGTCTGTAAAGGCTGCATTGTTTCCTTGGTAACTGCAGCCTTGACCTTAGTCATATTGCCCAAGTGTGTTGTTTTTCAAGCTCTTTGTGCATGGCCTTCTGTTGCTACATGTCACTCTGAAGGATTTTTACGGGCCTCCATCATCATATTATTTAGTGATAAAGGCCTGTTGCATCCTATTTTCTAAAACAGCATGAGGTAGCAAAGTTCAAACCAATGCTTGAGTCTGAACAGGGCAGAAAGCACGCCAGAAGCGCCTCTCCGCGACGCGCCGCACCACGCAGCGACATGGATTTTAGAATTCTAAAGAGGTTTCTATACACACCGGCGCCGCCCAGCCACGATTAACGACGCAGTTCATATTAGGACTTGAGTCAGGATTAAGGTGATAAGAAATCACTGTTTACAGGGTAGAATCAGAGTATTGTCTTAATTGCATTATAATTGGACTATTGGTGTCCGTGTAAGCGTTCTCAATGAGAGCATTTGGGGTGGACCTAAGTTGGCATGGGCTGGTATAAGATTCTGAAAGTATGATACACTTGGATAATAACACGGTTTTGCGATTACTGCTCTAAAATATGTTCTTTTTAAATGTCTGGGTAAAACAAACTAAACCCCTTCCCCTTTGAACACAATATATTTTAATTTGAGAAACATTTTAAATATTTTGGAGCAGTAAACATTAAGGGTGTCACGATTTCGATTTTTAATCTTAATAGATCGAAATTTGTTAAACTGCAGACGCAGGAGACCCGTCGACAGAGCTTAAATCCTCTCCTCTTTCAATGAAGTCGACGGTGTGGAAGTATTTTGGATTTCAAGTTAGTTATGTTGACAACGTTCGTGTTGTCGACAAAAAACAACACAGTTTGCAAGCTCTGCTATGTACGTATTACGGTTGGGATGATAGACGATGGGTGCATCGCGATCCTCCGCCCCGCACCCGTTGCAAATCCGCTCGCGAAAAATACACACTTAGGCCCTGTTTACACTAATATGTCTTTGTTTTTAAATGGCACTTTAGAATGACAACGATCCACATCCACACTGGCGTGTAGCATTTCTGAGCAGCCCTCCTTCCTCACTACCGCTGAAAACGCACTTTACGTGACCACACACACACTCATTCACACACAGACGCACACACATTGTCATGCGCTCGAGACAGCGGGTCAAGGCAGTCAGCGGGTCAGTAGACTGCTTCCATCTTTTACTTTTACACAAGTTCTGAGTCATTTTAGCGAACACCTCAGATACTGTTGGCTGGTTCCTGTTGGTTGTGCACCTTTTTTACCGACGCCATTATAACGACACAGATCACTGCCTATTCACGAGTCCCGCAGAAAAAGTGATTGACAGGTGGTAATTATGTGTGTAACTTACCTTTATTCATTTACTGCATGATTTGTTTATGGGTAAAACAAAGACCATGCAAGTCAGGTAGTTTAAACGGTAGGCTACTAATAATTAATTCGTTATTAATTAATTAATTGTTCATAATCGAAAATCAAATCGAATCGTGACTTTAGAATCGAAAATGTAATCAAATCGAGGATTTGGAGGATCATGACACCCTTAGTCAGACTAAATAATTCAAAGAATATTTGACTTCTACTGTCTTCATTAGTTTCAAAAACACAAATTTCTTTAAAATTTAAAACAACATTTGGAGATCATTTTTTGCTGGAGATACTGTTGTCATAAAAATCAAACCAAAAAAAAAAAAACATCAATAAAAAATCATTCATATGCCATAGCAGAAATTTTTAAAACCTTGACTTTACCTTGTAATGGTTATCGTTCTATGCCTAGGCCTAAGATTGCTGCAGTGACCGCATGTATCAAAACAGAAAACGTGAAGTTTCCAAACTCCGATTTTAAACGGTCATTTTATTTTAAAATCTCTTTTAATTCTTGAATAAATGTGTGTAAGACTAAAACAAATCTTCAAGTAATTCGATTAGCTCCAATGCCAAAATTAATTTGCCCATGCTTCGCTTTTCATTTAACTATACGCAAAGCATTGCATTTATTGTGTTTAATATTATTGATGAACAACTTGTTTGGGACATAAGTGCAGAAGATGCTTCAGAATAAAAATGGCACAGGGGCAAGGAGAAAATTCAGACCAAAGAAAACAGCAGAAAGTGGGGATGTCCCTTTAAGGGAAAAATTCTCTAGTCCGAGTCATTTGGTTTGGAGTATCTATCGATTCCGAAACCCGATAGATAATCCATAAAAAATTAAAGAAGAGTGAAGAACTAGATCCAGGATTTTTTTTTTATTTTTTATTTAATTAATCTTATTTTAACATTCAACAACTCTTTTAAAAAACAGAGCACTTCTGTGAGGTAGCTTCAACAAGCAATTAATAAATAACATTAATTCTTCACTTTTAAACTTTAGTACAACAGTAAATATATCTAAAAAATTAAATATGTTACCTTACTCTGGTTAATTCATTAGAGTGTTACTCACCAGAGTATACATGTTTGGTTGTTGTTTTTTTTTGTTTTTTTTTTATTACTCGATTGTTTGATTACAAGCAAGATCTACGATCTGCATTAACATCCTCTTGGTAAGTCTGATGTTGAACGTCACAGTTTCTGAGTTCAACCACTGTACCATATGCCAAAATCAAATTACTACTACAGATCTATGAATAATGATCCTTTCATGTCAATATTGAATTATCAGATGGTCCCCGCAGTGATTAATCTTTCATTAATTATGGATGTCAGGGATGCCATGGAATCGGAGATATATGGTAGCTTAGATCTTGAGTTTTTAAAAGATTAGTTAAATGTGATACAAATAAATAGTGGTCATAAAAGCCATGTGTCATCATCATCTTTGGCTGCTAATGGAAACTGTCGTCACTGGCCTAAAGTGGCATCAGATGGGCATGTGTTTGCAAACGCTGCCGTGCACTTACAGATTATTAATAACAGGAAATGTGCTTTATCCTTTGGGAAGATGAGAGATAAACTGCTACACTTTGCATCTCTCTCTCTCTCTCTCTCTCTCTCTCTCTCTCTCTCTCTCTCTCTCTCTCTCTCTCTCCCTCTCTCTCTCTCTCCCTCTCTCTCTCTCCCTCTCAAAAATGGAGGTTTACAACCATTCTATTGCCAGCAACATTCAGGCTGAATATTCCCCAACATACATATTAAAAGATATATTTTACATATAAATGCTTATGATATATATTTTTTTAGAATAAAAAGTTTCAGAAGATTTTTAGAAGATGGATTTGGCTTTGTGTGAGCCCAGAAGTTGTTTAGACTTTTATTTCAGCATGTTGATATACAATGGGTACGGTAAGTATTCAGACCCCCTTAAATTTTTCACTCTTTGTTCTGTTGCAGCTATATATATATATATATATATATATATATATATATATATATATATATATATATATATATATATATACACAGTTGAAGTCAGAATTATTAGCCCCCATGAATTATTAGACTGCTTGTTTATTTTTTCCCCAATTTCTGTTTGATAGAGAGAATATTTTTTCAACACATTTCTAAACTTAATACTTTTGCTAACTCATTTCTAATAATTGATTTATTGTATCTTTACCATGATGACTGTAAATAATATTTTACTAGATATTTTTCAAGACACTTCTATACAGCTTAAATTGACATTTAAAGGCTTAACTAGGTTCATTAGGTTAACTAGGCAGGTTAGGGGAATTAGGCAAGTTATTGTACAACAGTGATTTGTTCTGTGGATTATCAAGAAAAAATATAGCTTAAAGGGGCTAATAATTTTGTCCCTAAAATGGCCAAAATAAAACAAATAAGACTTTCTTTGGAAGAAAAAATATTATCAGACATACTGTGAAAATTTCTTTGCTCTGTTAAACGTCATTTGGGAAATATTTAAAAAAGAAGAAAAAAGTTAGAAGGGGGCTAATAAATCTGACTTTACCTGTATATATTATTCTTTATGCACATCATTTCCCATGGCAAATGAATTGTATAGAGGGTGTTGTTAACGGTCTAGGCTGTAATAAATTTGAAAGTTCTTGTTTATCCTATTATTTACCATGGATATGTGGACATGAAGCATTACATCATGAAAATGTACTTGAAAGTTCTGTAAAAGTTTTGGAAAAGTCATGGAATTTTAGTAGTAAAAATGTGTATGAACCCTGTATTACAGGACCGCCATTCCAAATGCAGATGCAAATGGTCAGACTTAAATTGAATATTACCAAAACAATTGTAAATTTAGATTTTTAATGTTAAATAAAACCATACTGACCCAATACATGTGCCAAGTAGTAAATGGATTTATTCATCAACTAGTTTAAATGTCAAGTACTGCATAAGTACACAAGTTCTTTGGAAATCTCTATATTTTGCTTCACAGACCACCGTTAATGAAAAGCCAAGTTCTAGGAAAACCGGACCTTGTTTCCTCCTGAAGATTTCATTAGCTTTGTGCACTAGCTTGTATGTGTGTGCTCCATGTTTGTGTCCTTCACTGTGGGCGTATTGATTTTCTTATTTATTTTTTGGACAACTGAAGTGAGTTTACCTGTTTGCGCCGCCTATTTGGGTGATTGCACATGGACTCTGTGTGTTTGTTTGTCAATTAGATTGGGGTAGGGAGAAGATGGAGTGTTTTCAGTATTGTTGGAAAGCACCTCACTTTTCTTCCCCTGGCATTTACAGGTAATCTGACATTTTCAGGTAATCTCCAGCAAACACACTTGCCGTTAACTGCTCCTTTGGGAGAGATCGGTCTGAGAGTGAGAAAGGGGCTATTGCTGTTCGGAACGACTAACATGGGGCGGGGCAAATTTACAACAAAGGTGACCTAGAGGAGTAGCCCCATATGGCTGGAGAGGCCAGGAGGGCCGGGGTGGCCAGGACTGTTATTACCACAGCATCAAGGGACAGTTTGAGAGCAATTACACCCCTAGACCATAACTCTCCCCCCTGCCCCCACACAGCTGTAATGGAGGACCTTTCAGCCTACACAAAATGGCCTCCTAGCCACTCTCATGAAAACAGAAATAAATCAGAAGAAAGTGGTAGCTCAAATGGTAGCAGGCAGATTGTGTGTGTGTGTGTGTGTGTGTGTGTGTGTGTGTTTGTGATTGCAAGGAATAATTGGAGAACACTGAACTGAGATGGATTGATCGATTTGACTGGTCACATATTGGGTATGTTGGGGAGTAAGGCTGAGTTTTGATTCAGATTCTTCGTTTTGATTCGATTCACAAGCTTTTGATTCGATTCTCTATTCAGTGAATACAGATTTAGTTAAAACCGTTTTGATATTTCCAAAACGTAATAGGATGAACATCATTTTACAAATTATAATTACAGATTAAATTAAATAGGAGTCAGACTTGTTTTAAAAAGCTATTGCACATATAAAAAAATCAACTTAACCCACAAACAAGATTGATTCAAGGCTTTTGTGAATCAATATTGAATCGACCATTCTTTAAAAAAGATGATTAATTGGAAAATTGTTGGGGAGGCAGTGCATTGGAGGGTATTGCAATTAATTCAAGCTTGTCAGTTGATTTTGAGTATATGATTGGGATATATTGGCCCAAAGGTTGGAGGGAGAACTAATAAAACCCTAGCAGGAAAGTAAATCTTGACATCTCCTAAATGATCTCATCTGTTCTGAGATTAAAGTTGTAGTGCACAGTAATGGCTCACTCGGAGTGCTTTTGTCAAAATGTTGTTGATTTTGGTCTTTGCAGCTTTCTGAAAAGATTACAAGTTGACTGTTTCAACGATTGCTTGCCTTAGCTGACAGTCCAGGTGAAATTGGTGCTCTCATAAAGGCAATTGCTGACAATTATCTGAAGTACTTCAAACACTTGTGGGCATTAAAAAAAAGGTTTATGACTCCTGAATATTAATGCTTATGTACCATGAGAAACAAAATAAAGTGACTTGAGCTAGTGTGCTTTCAGAATAAAAGTGCGTCTAAGCTATACATACTGTTAATGTAAAAGCTACTCCTAGTTTGCTACACTGCAAGACATTAAAAGTCCATTAAAACTACTTAAGGAGGCAAGGTGTTATGTGAAGTAATTGTAGTACTACAAAATTGGTGGTTTTAAAGCACACAAGAGTAATTAGGACTTTTAAAAAATGATTTCATTTAGGGGCCAACACCAAACATGATCCCATACATTTGCTATTATTCACTATAAACTTTCATTTATTTGCCAATCAGAAACTGGCTAATTCATAATTCTGCTGTAAAAATAATTAGTCCTTGACTCGGATTGGTTTTAATTTTTGTAAGGCTAGGCTATATGAGGTATATGATGATAAGAAAATATATTTCAATATAGTACCATTTTTGTAAATTCAATCCAATAATACATATAAAGGATGCACTGATACCATTTTTTTGTATCCGATCCCGATACTAATATTTATTTTTTTTTCTAAGCATAATACAGTTTCTGTAGCTCTGGTGCTAAATTCAAATAATATATCTTCTTTAGTAAAAAATAACAGACCTATAAGCCTATAAGTGACAGACGGCACAAACTAACTTAAAACATGATGCTTGCTGTAAACTAAGCTACATTATTTGAGCATTCGTTATGGCATTGATCTGTTGGGGTCCAGCTCATGTTTCCTTTTTTTAATATTAAGATTGTTCTTTGAAATAGGCTACTACTATACTAGAGTAATTGTTGGTAAAATAATCAGACTTTTAGCAAAGCACTGCTACGAGTGTGATATTGCGTTTTATACAACAGTTTGACGGCATAATTGTGTATATAAAAACAAAATCAAACATGAAGAGTCTCAAAAAACCTTTTGTATGAGGAACTACTTTCTTCCGCCCTGGATTCAATGAGCCAAATCTCGTTGTGAGATGGAGAACGTTCAAAACAAGGTCCGCTTATATGCTTTAGTGCCAAAACGCAAAATGGTCTGTTAAATAAAATGCTGATAAATAAAATTACAGTGAAATATTCACAGTTTAGATTAGCCTATTTTAGGCTAAATATTTTTTTCTGTTTCACTTTTATTAATTTAATTAACTACGTTGACCACAATGGGCCAGGGCTTTAAAAGCTGTTCGCTGCACTTAAAGTATTCCCCTCGGAGGAACAAACTTAGTTGGAGGGATGAGAGAACTGAAACTCAGTGTGAGAATAATCTTACTGAGCAGCGCACATTGTGTCTGTGAAGCCGGAGCGTGAATGAAGCGCTTGATGCATCACTGAGACAGCACACATCCCTCCTCTATCTACGGTCACTTTCAAAACAGCAGTTTAAAGGGAAGAAATAAGTGCATTGTGTATCTATCCAATGGTCTATTGAGCATTTTCTAATTAAACATTTCAGGTAGGCCTACTTTGTGTGTGAAGAGCAGGGAATAACCCTCTCTACTTCAGTATTGCGAATTTGATCTGCTGATAACAGACACAGCGCAACATGATTTAGAAACAGCAATGAACTCTTTGTTGTAGGTCAAAATGAACCCATTTAATGCAAAACTGAATCCATTTCTCCACTAACTATTTAAAATAACAGGAACAAATAGTCTTGGAGAAAGTTTTTCGAGTTGAAAAAACTCGAATGAATGAGTCGAGCAGTTTGAATTGTGAATGAATGGAGAATGATTGCCAGCCGAAGTAAACTTTAATTTAACCATGTGAATATTCATCTATACTTCTCATTAAACTGTAGAATGGCTTCAGATAATTTGGGATATAGTAGGCCTACATTACAACTTTCTAGTGCCTTATAATAGGCTACCTTCATGGCTTAGTTGGCTTATAAACACAGAAAAAAAGCTCAAGCACAATATCAGTACCAGCTGACCAATACCTGGTCCAGCAAAAATATGCTGTATAGAACTGATATCCAATACAAGTATCGGGATCGGTGCATCCCTAATACATATATTTTTTATGTGTGTGAAATAACTTTAATACAAAATAGTATAAAATAAACTGTAGAGCATATATAAAACAATTAAGTTTTTGTTGTGATCATGCAATATCCAAAAAAACTAATTAAAAAAATTCATTTGACTTCTAATGCTAATGAATATAAGGGCGCTTTCACATCTGTAGGTCGCTTCATTTGGTCCGGACCAAGGGTAATAAAGGATACATTGTTGCATCTTCTGCCGTCTTTAGGTCGTTTTCACACCACACTGCTGGCTTTGGTCCGAACCAGTTGAAACAAACCAAAATGCAGTCATCTGACAAAATCCACATCTCTCATTGGCCAGATGTTGTTGAAGATATTTCCTAAACTGCTTATCGATTGGTCAGAATTCACGTGCGGGAAAATGCCAGTGAACTCCCGCAGGTAAACAAAACCTTTTACTCTGGAGGGACGACTGCGCTGGCTGATTGTATCCCTGCTTTAGACAAACTATACATTACGAAAATGAAGCACGGCGGCGGCTAGAAAACAGTGTTTAATGCATCGCTCGTCACTTCAGGAGTAGCCGTGAATTAATTTAGCTAAACTGCGACATGGTCATCTTGCGTAAATATTACCAACGATCCATCAGGTAATGTTTTCCCCTCTCTCTTCCACTGTTGGTAAAGCGCTGTCAACAAATATTTTCCTCCATATCCCAAAATGCACAGCGCATCGGCCTACGGCAGCTGAATTGGTCCAAAAGTCGCAGTACTTTTTGCGGTCGTACCTGTTTTAGTACGGATCATATTCTCACCACAAACGAACCGCTCCAGGATTCGTTTGAAAGCGTACCGAGACCACCTCTTCAAGCAGGTCTCGGTACGCTTATTTGGTCCGCTTTTGGTGCGCACTCGAGTACGATTGCAGTATTCTCACCTGCCCAAACGAACCGTACCAATTGGGGAAACGAACTCTAGTGCGATTCAATCAAACTAAATAAGGCAGGTGTGAAAGCACCCTAAGATGAACCAATAAGTTGGCAGAAAAGAACCTAATTTTTGAACACTAGGAAAGAAGAAGTTTGTGCTCAAGTCAAGTCATCATACACATTGCAGCACTTCTCATTCGGTGTGTGAGTGCCTTTAGAATCACCAAGAGTGCAGACAGGCTGGCATTGACATGACATATATTTTGACTTTGTCTTACGCTTTCTTTGAAACAAATGAGCAACTTGGTCACTCACACCAGCTGTAAAAAATTCTACTTGTTTTGGTCAATCATCTTTAGAATCTTTTAATCTTTTCAAAATTCATTCACAAAAAACTCCTAAATAAACTATTTCGAAGAATGATTTTGTCTTCTAATGCTAATGAATATAAGAAGAACCAATCAGTTTTGCCAGAAAGAAGCTAACTTTTGAACACTATGAAAGAAGAGTATTACCTCAAGATATCATACAGTAGCTGCATTCCAGCACTTCTCATCTGGTATGCGAGTGGCTTTAGAATCACTAAAGAATGCAGAGAGAGTGGCATTGACATGATGCAGTTTTGTCTGCGTTTTCTTAGTAATGAATGTCCAACGTGATGGTTTGAGCTTTCCACTCACACAGGCTGTACAAAATTCTATACAGCGCTTGATTCGTTGAAACATCTTTAGAATCTTTTAATTTTTCAAAATTCACAAGAACCTTCCAGAAAAACTAATTCAAAGAATGAATTTGACCTTAATGCTAATGAATACAGGATGATCCAATTAGTTGGCAGGGAAGAATCTAACTTTTGTGCACTATGAAAGAAGAAGAGTTTGTCCTCAAGTCAAGGCATTATAGATACATCGCAGCATCTCTCAGTTAGTGTGTGAGTGGCTTTAGAATCACTATATAATGCAAACAGGGTGGCATTGACATAATGCATATTTTGACTTTGTCTCATGCTTTCTTAGAAATAAATGACCAACTTGGTAGTTTGAGTTTCCCACTTATGCCGGCTGTATAAAATTCTATGAAGTACTTGATTTGGTCAATCATCTTTAGAATCTTTTCAAGATGCATTCATAAAAACCTTCCGAATGTATCTGAGTAATGAATTATGACTTCTGATGCCAATGAATATAGGATGAAAAAATTAGTTAGCAAGAAAAAATCTAACCTTTGAACAAAAAAAGAAGTGTGTTTTTTAAGGTAAAGGCTCAATGGGACAAGCAGTTTGAGATATGAATGGATGGATGGATTTTTTTAATGCCTAGTGTAAATGAGTCTTAAGCCACAGGGTCTATGTGTCAGCACAACCACTTCAGCCACCGGTTTAACCCTTTGTCTATTTTGCAGCTTATGTTCTAAACGTATTATCCCACAATGCTGTAAGGGTGAAGGGTGAGGGTTTTAGCATAGTGTGTGATATAGAACAATATAGCGGTCAGGTATAGGGGAAAGGGTAAATGCAGGTCAGTGTAGTATTAGCGTTAGCTTTAACATCTTACAGTACGTTACCTCTGTGGCTCCACCCAGCATGCTCTCCATCTGGGTATCTAATGGTGGCCTTGAGTGATTGTATTGATTTTTTTTTTGTTTTTTTTTCCTCAGGATTTCCTGTTTGTAAACCCCCCTCTCTTTCCACATTTGTTGTTATGTGCCTTCCATCACATGTACCATTCCCTGTGTATCAAACTTTACCAGGGGCATAGACTTTTATAAACCTTATCAGTTGAATATTAATTTGATTGACGTTATGTTTGGCCAGTACTCGTTAGGTGTGGGAGAAAAAGGCATCATCAAGGCATCGTGATTCTTTCTTTCGTGATTCTTTCTCCCATGTAAACTGATTCTAAAAATTTCAGTATCGATTCTTTATTAAGAATGAATATTAAAAATAAACATAAGTATTGAGAAGCGCATGTATTGACCTGATTCTATACGTATCAGTGGGTGCAGCCATTAGAATCTTTTTGGCTCGAGACTTCTGGTCTCATTAACTTCCATTGATTTTGAAAAACGCTTGTTATGCTGATTTATGTTGCAAACTGATTTTTCTTATTGTGTTATTAAACTTTTCATATATAGTCACTTGTTTGTAGAGCAAGTAGTTGACCATTTTGTACCATGTATTAATCCTAGTCATTTCTCCCATAGGCAACTGAATTGGAAGTTCTAAAACATCACACAAACAAGCACACTTCTGCATTGCAGAATAAGGTCAGTAATGGGAATTTGCTTAATTTGGACAAAGATAGATGACCTTAAGATTTTTAAAGATGTCACATTTTTATCTGCTGGTAAAATTCCTGTTGTGATGCAAAGCGAAACCTCAGGTTATCATAGACACACCGCATCGGTTTTCATTTAGTGTGCGATTGGCTTAAGAATCACTAAAAATGCAGACAGGGTGGCATTAACATGATACATAGACATAAACAAAAGCTTAGAAACTGCAATTCTGGTAAAACTGTGAAGTTGGAAAGATGCATTTGCACAGCTGAAGAAAATTGCGACTCCAATAATCAGAATCTGATTGGATTGTGAAGTCTCTAAAGATTCCCACTCGTTGTATTGATTAGGTTTGGATAAAAAAATTATAATTTTAAGGGTACTACATTCACATCAAATCTGAGTGTTTAAGAGTACAATGGCGAAAGAAAAAGACAGTTTTATTGGCACTTTTCACTGTGCTCAGCAACTTTGTATGGCTTGCTATGACTGCTTGACTTGGCTTGGCTTGACCTCTAACCTCACCAGTTGAAGCCCTGGACAATGCAACATGAAGTGAGGCATGAATGACAACGTCATCCTCAGGTAGGGTTAGTTAACATTTCTGATCAACTGATCAACATTTTTGCACAATGCTATTTGTTAAAGATAACAAGTTAAACATTTAATTTAAATGATAAACAATATTGTTATGTGAAATGTAAGAACCCACTACTATGCTAGCCTATATACATGTCGATAAATATTACAGTATACTTACAACAAAGACAGTAGAGGATAGGGCATAGCTAAAAGATCTAATATTGTTGCATGGCATGAAATTGAATAGGGGTGTCACGATTTCGATTTTTAATCAAAATCGATCGAAATTTATGCTCAATTTTGATTATCGAATCAAAAAATAGAATCGTCGATGCTGCCACGCCCCTACGTCACGTCAGCTTGGCTTGCCAAGCGTGAAAAAAACAGGCTTGTTGAAGTGCTTGTTAAACTGCAGAAGCAGGAGACCCGTCGACAGAACTTAAACCCTCTCCTCTTTCAATGAAGTCGCCGGTGTGTAAGCATTTTGGATTTCCAGTGAGTTATGTTGACAACGTTCGTGTTGTCGACAAAAAAAACACAGTTTTGCAAGCTCTGCTATGTACGTATTACGTACGGTTCATCCGATAGACAACACAGGCATAGCGATCCTCCGCCCGCCCCCATTGCAAATCCGCTCGCGAAAAGTACACACTCAGGCCCTGTTTACACTGTCTTTGTTTTTAAATGGCATTTTAGAACGACAACAATTTGACATCCACAGTGGCGTGTAGCATTTCTGAGCAGCCCTCCTTCCTCTCTACCTCTGAAAAGGCACATCACGTTACCACACAGACACAGCCATACACAGCCATGCGCTCGAGACAGCAGGTTTAGGCAGTCAGAGGACTGCTTCAATCTTTCACTCACTTGTACTTTGTCATTTTAGCGAACACCTCAGATACTGTTGGCTGGTTCCTGTTGGTTGTGCACCTTTTTTACCGACGCCATTATAACGACACAGATCACTGCCTATTCACAAGTCCCGCAGAAAAAGTGATTGACAGGTGGTAATTATGTGTGTATCTTGCCTTTATTCATTTACTGTATGATTTGTTTATGGGTAAAACAAAGACCATCCAGGTCAGGTAGTTTAAACGGTAGGCTACAAATAATTAATTGGTCATTAATTAATTAATTATTGATAATTGAAAATCGAATCGTGCCTTTAGAATCGAAAATGTAATCGAATCGAGGATTTGGAGGATCGTGACACCCTTAAAATTGAATGATATTAGGAGACATAACATGAACTTATTGATGTAATACTAGATACCTCAAAGGATCAATCTGAACAAACTTAATGCAGTCAGTTTGGTATGTGGATTTGTAAAAAAAAATCTGCCGTGTTCAAAACCATCTAATACTTTAGCCAGATTCAGTAAGCTTGTAATATTATTTTCTAATCTGAGTGGTACTGGTACATCTGTATTACAGATACAGATTACAGATATATGGAATTACAGACGATTTGCATTTCAAAGAGAACCGGTTCTAAGCAACGTGCATTTGCTTATTTTGAAATTCAAATTATTAGAAAATTACCAATTAAATTGCAGAACTCTGCAATTTTGCATTTTTTAACTTTAATTTTTGCCTCTATAACTGTCTTGGCACTGCAAGCATTGATTCAGCAATAGATATTAGAAATTACCAGTTGTTGGAAACAGTTGTTTTTTTGCACATATATGAAGTGATTCTACTGTTGCAGCATATGTTAAACGTTCTTTGGAGATCTAAAGAATAAGGAGGCCACTTCAGCATAATACACTCTTTTTTTTAATACACTTATGTCCAAGAAAGAAGTTTGAGAATTTTGAGCATGTTGTATGATTGATCGCGGTTGGTCTCTTATCTGTAATCAGTAATCCAATCAGATTGATCAAAGCCTACATTAAATACATTGATTTCGCCCCACTTCCTTATCTTCGTTTTGAAAGAATCACCCTTTACACCCCAGCTCCTCCTTTTCCTCCTTTTACAAGAGAGAGCTCTTGAGACCTACCTGATTTCGGACCACCTTGTATGCTTACTGACCAGGCGGGAGCCCTGGGCTCAATTATCTCAGAGCTCAGGGCTCTTTTCCGGGACAGCCTGCCAAACCTGCTAATAGCGTCAAGCAATGTGTGAACACTTGAATTGAGCTTTGTGGTGAATCAGCTGGAAGTACCTATCACAAGAAGAACACACTGTGGTCATAAAGAGTTAGACATGGTTAGCAACAATACTTGGATAGGCTTTGGTTCAGTTTTTACCTAGTGTGCAAAGAAGACCTTTATGCCACCACCAGCCTGGCCCTGAACTATTTATTCAAGGAAGGATGGAGTGGATCCAAGGTTTCAATTTGTTTAAATTCTGAGAATGCTAGATTTGTCACCTTCGTTAACAGTTGGTACTGAAATTTAAAAAATGTCACATTTTTGAATACAGCTGAGTTGCCATTCTGTTCATGTGATAACAGAAATGACTGGTTGAATGCGTTACCACTCTTCATTTCTGTTCCCCAAGTGCAAATACAGATGCAAGCGGAGGCTGCATTTGCTAATTTCCTTTTGTCTTGTTCCCTCTGATGTGTGTCATTGATTACATTACGCAAGCATCCACTACTGGCATAACTTCTAAATGGATTGAAATGAAATACCCTAAACCAGGGGTGCTCAATCCTGTTCCTGGAGATCGACCTTCCTGCAGATTTCAGTTGCAACCCATATCAAATACACCTGCCTGTAATTATCAAGTGCTGTTCAGGACCTAATTAATTGGTTCAGGTGTGTTTGATCAGGGTTGGAGCTGAACTTTGCAGGAAGGTCGAGGTCCAGGAAAAGGGTTGAGCACCACTGCCCTAAACCATAGTCCTGAAACTCGACTCTTGGAGGGCCGCAGATCTGCACAGTTTTGCTCCAACCCTAATCAAACACAGCTGATCCAACTAATTAAGGTGTTCAAGACTACTAGAGACTATTAAGCAGGTGTGAGTTGGAGGAGGTTGGGGCTAAAAAAGAACTGTGGCCCTCTACGAATTGAGTTTGAGACCACTGCCATAAACCATTGAGCACGTAGGACCTACACTGTTGTGATGTCTCAATCTCATTGAGTTCTGGAACATATAGGTCCAGCATCAGTGGAGCAGTGGGCATATGAAGCAGACTTGCTCCTTTGGTCAAAATCGAGGGATCGAGAGTATGTCCATGCAAGCTTCCCTTTTTTCTTGATGAAGTGGAATGCACTTTAAAATGTCTGTGGGGATTCCCTCTACAGAAAAAGGCAAAGGGAAGCTCAAAAGTGCTTTTCTAAAAGTGGAGTGGAATGCTGCCGGACACTAAAGTGGATCGTTCACATGTACGCTCATAGAGTGATCAGCTGATTAAATACTGAACACAATCAGCCAATCGGTGTTGTTTAAAGGGCCATGAAACCCCCCATTTTCAGTTAAAGTCTACTTCAGAATTTTTGAGATGCAGGATTAATGGGCGTGGAGCTCCGCAAGCATAGGGCAGGAGTGGGCGTGGCCAGCAGGTGAGAAGGGGAGCGAACGACTGTTGTTGACAGTTAGCTCACAAAATGAGACACAGACCGTGAGGAGACGCATGAGTTTATAGTTCACAAGGTTAAAATGCAACGAAATAAACAGTTATTTAATGCCCTGCTACATTTGTTATTCGTAATTTCATATACACATAACCACAATTTATATCATTATAAAGATAAGTGTGTTCATGTAAACCCTATAAATGAGGATTCTCCCTCGATCCCCGGGTCTAAATTATAGATCTGAATGCAGACTCAGTGCAGCAGGACTCCTGACCTGCCTATTTTAACCATTAGCCCTGTTGGTAATCTGGAGGATTTAGGCAAACACAGCAGCACGGCGATGTGTCTAAATGTGAACTAACTCCTAATAAAAGTCAACGTCCGCCATTCTTCAATTCTTGTACTGCTCTCCCGACAAAAATGCTTGCAGCACACACACAGCTTTGCTTTATGATCGGCCCTGACAAGATCGCGGGGAAAAAACATGCAACAAATGCCCTGGATCATGGAAACAAACACATACGAGCCTTCATGAACGGCTACTGTGTGCCGTGGGTCCGTGTCTCACAGCTTGGTTGAAACTGGCAGGTCTACCTTGCCTTCGGAAAGCACGTGCTCTCATGAGTGGTTTAGCAGCCGGCTCTTCTCATAGGATAAGAAAACTCCGCTATGAATAATAATGAGAAACCGACGCGTCATCATTGCACTTGCAGTACTGCGCTACGTCGCCGATTTTGATCCGCCCCAAAAATCTTTTTAAACCCGGAAGCTGAAATTAGCTGACAAAAGCTCAAAATTACCCAGTTTTACCCACAATTGAAGCTGACAGGCGCTAACATCGTTTTAACTGATGCTCAACACACACATATCTGTTAATATAAAAAAAAAAAGTTTTCCAGGGTGTCCTGAACCTTTAAGAGTCTCATGTTAACGCAGCATATATTTTGCTTCTATAATATTCTTCAATGTCCGTTTAAGTTTTTAATAAATGAATACATTTAAATCTAATATAAATGCATTTGTTAGGATTTGATGCCATTTCTGCTTTTGAGGTTAGTTTTTAATAACTTTATATGGCAGTAAATTAAGTTTCTACCTTGATACAGTTGAACTTGTATGTTGAATGGCGATCAAAATCTTCACACTGATATCAAATTGAGCAGAACGGTTACAGCTACAATATGTTAATAACATGTAAAGAGAGGCAATTACTTTTCATAGTGCCGCACTGGCAAGATTAACAGTGCACTACTAATAACATGCCGAACATTGTAAACCTTTTTAAATCACACCAAAGCCAAAATCCTTAGTCTTCGGGGATAATCCTCCAATATGTGGTCATATGTTTACATATCCACATATCAGTACATTGAGGCACAAATGCCTTCAGACATGCAGTGTGATTGTGTAAGGCTTGGTTTGCTGTAATGTCTATGCCATTTAAAGAAAGGCTGTATGGACGGTCCAGCAGTCTCCCTGAGGACATTAAGACGTACTCGTAAATATGAGGTCGCAAGCAGCTGGCAACCTTAATTGCTGGTGACTCTCGGGAGAATTTCTCCCAGCAGGATGGTGTTTAGATGAGAAATGAAAGTGATCAGAGAACAGGTGAGTGAAGCACATGCTTGGGCCTCGTTTTTTTTTTTTTTTTTTTAATCTGCATTCAGTCTGGATCACATGTATGAAACACATACACCGGGGAAAACAAGTATTGAACACGTCATGTTTTTTGGTTGTAATAATATTTCTAAAGGAGCGGTTAACATGGAATTGAAGCAGATCTTGGTGAAAACCTAAACAATACAAACATAAAAAAAACACAAAATAAAAAATTTGAAAACTTAATTATGTTTTAGTGAACATACTGAACTACTGAAACGTATTTAATGCTTTATATAAAAGGCTTTTTTGGTGATGGCAGCTCAAACACGCCTCTCAAATGGACAATGAAGTCACATGAATTGCTCAGTTGTGATTTATTTATTTATTTATTTCTTACAGACTCAACAGAGTGTAAATGACATGGTTGTGGATGGTTCTGTCACTGTCGGTCTCATCTATCAAATCTGAGCTTTAATTTGTGTTCTCTATTGGATTCAGGTCAGGTGATTGGCCGGGCCATTCTACAGCTTGATTTTCTTTCTCTGAAAGCATTTGAGCGTTTCCTTGGCTGCGTTTTGGATCACTGTCTTGCTAAAATGTCCATCCTGCTTTCATCTTCATGCTTCTGCTAATGTAGATGTTGTACTGAAGCAGCTAATATTAATTTACTATGACAAAGAGCAGAGGGTTGCTAAATAACTACTGAGAGATTGCAGTTGCTGTCCGGGCTTTCACTGCCTTTCTACGCATACCTTCTTCATGTGTTCAATACTTTTTTTCCCTGTGTCATTTCATTTTATTACACATAATTTAATTTGTAAACTAATTAAATTAGTTTTCGGTGCATATATGGGTTTCTTTGATTGTAACCAACATTCTGGGAATATTTCAAGTAAACTACATCTTTAGAAATATGTTTTCTAAGTAAAATGGTGACGTGTTCCATACTTTTCCCCGCTGTATTGTCAGTCAGCGAGATGATGATGATGATGTTGATAATAATCATAATTATAATTAATTATAACGAAAATCGGGCGAGGTAGTGGCGCAGTAGGTAGTGCTGCCACCTCACAGCAAGAAGGTCGCTGGTTCGAACCTCAGCTCATTTGGCGTGGAGTTTGCATGTTCTCCCTGCCTTCGCGTGGGTTTCCTCCGGGTGCTCCGATTTCCCCCACAGTCCAAAGACATGCAGCACAGGTGAATTAGGTAGGCTAAATTGTCCGTAGTGTGTGAATGTGTGTGTGGATGTTTCCCAGAGATGGGTTGTGGCTGGAAGGGCATCTGCTGCGTAAAAACTTGCTAGATAAGTTGGCGGTTATACCGCTGTGGCGATCCTGGATTAATAAAGAGACTAAGCCGACAAGAAAATGAATGAATGAATAATGAAAATCTAATGTAGAATAATAACGAATGAATAATGAAATAAATAGTATCAATAATTAATAAATATGTAATAAGTAATACATTAAGAAGTAATAAAAATTAATGAATCTGTACAGCTAGCTGGATAGAACTTAAGGACTGTTTGGTTCAGTTATTGGATGCAGCTTTTCGGATCAATGTTAAGAAGCAGCATACGTGTTTGTCTCAGCGGAAGCACTAAATGCAGTCCATTTAAATTGAAACATTTTATTGCACAGCAATTTCAGATAAAGTCTTTGTTATAAAGCTTGCAGCATTGGAATCGGTACTCTATATTGTGCGAACACCATAAGAAATAGGTATTCTGTATCACCTAAAAATATTCTGTTAAGAATATCCCTAACTGGATTATAAATAGTTTTTGTCTGTCAATTAAGTTTTGTTGGATATGCAGTACACTATTCTGCACTTCTGAATGCCTGTGGTAAATGTTTCTGTCGTGTCATGACTGCCGTGGACAGCCAAATGGCTTGTCAGAATCTTGTTGGGCAAAGTGTTGCAGTCATTTCAGTAATATGTGCAGGAGTGGTTGCTTTTTTATTTTTTCCCATGACATCAGTCTTTTCCCAAGAGGCAAACCTAATCTTCTCATCATAGAAACCCTGTGGTAAACATTGTTCATGAGGTTTACATTTAGCCACTTAAATGCAAATCATCCCACTGCTTTGTTCCTGTGAACTGAGTGGTAACTTGAGAAAATCTCTTTGAGCTTCAGAAGAAAACAAGGAAATACCTGAGCGGCCAGATCAAATATGTGAACATGTCAAATGTTATTGAG